>NW_012140525.1:1307087-1311564 GCF_000956105.1 Propithecus coquereli | reverse complement strand
ATCAATTTTTCTTTAGCTTCCACATATGAATGAGAACATGTGGTGTTTAACTTTTTGTTTCTGGCGTATTTTATTTAATATAATCTCCTCCAGTTTATGTTTGTGGAGAACCTGGTGCTATTCTTGGGTGACCTGCTTCTAGGTCAGGGTTCCCTTTGAAGCTTTGAAGCTAGGCATTGAGTTCTCCTCTCTAGTTTTGAAAGTCCTAGATGGCTTCTTCTTTCAATAAACGGCTGTTTTGTCTACAGTGAAAATCTGTCGTTCAGTGTAGCCACCTTCATCAACTGTTTTACCTAGATCTTCTGGATAATTTGCAGTAGCTTCTGCATTAGCACTTGCTGCTTCACCTTGCCCTTTTATGTTGTGGAGACAACTTCTTTCTTTAAACCTCACAAACCAACCTCCTCTACTTTCAAGCTTTTCTTTTGCAGATTCCTCACTTTGCTCAGCCTTTGTAGAATTGCAGAGAGTTAGGGCCTTGCTCTGGATTAGGCTTTGCTTAAGGGAATGTTGTAGCTCGTTTGATCTCCTATTTAGACCACTAAAGCTTTCTCTGCATAACAATAAGGCTGTTTCAGATTCTTATCATTTGTGTGTTCACTGAAATAACACTTTTAATGTCTTTCAAGAACTCTTACTTTGCATTCACAACTTGGCTAATTGGTGCAAGAGGCCTAGCTTTTGCCCTGTTGTGACTTTTGACATGCCTTCTCATTAAGCTTAATCGTCTCTATCTTCTGATTTAAAATGAGAGACAGGTGACACTTTCTTTCACTTGAACACTTAGTGGCCATGGTAGGGTTGTTCACTGGCCTAATTTCTAATTTCAATATTATTGTGTCACAGGGAATAGGGATGCCTAAGGAGATGGAGAGAGCTGGGGCAAAGGACACTCAATGGAGAAGTCAGAACACAGAACACATGCAACAATTATCAATTGCTTGATGTCTTTTATGGGCGCAGTTTGTGGCACCCCAAAACAATTACAATAGGAATATCAAAGATCACTGATCACAGATCACCATAACAGATATAAGAATAATGAAAAAGTTAGAAATATTGTGAGAATTTCCAAAAAGTGATATAGAGACATGGAGTGAACACATGGTGTTGCAAAAATGGTTCCGATAGACTTCCTCCATGCCGGGTTGCTGCTAACCTTCAATTTGTTAAAAACACAGTATCAATGTAGCACAATAAAGCAAAGAGCAGTAAAATGAGATATGCCTATATTAATCTTTCGGTGATTTTCACTGTGGTGGAAGAGTGATCCTGGTTACAGTGCAGGTGTTCACTCTCTGTATGTATGGTCTTGGAAACAAGTCACTTAACCTTTTTCAGGGCTTGCTTTTTATGCAGTGTAATTAAGTGCTTGGATTAAGTGATAGCTAAGGAATTTTTTTCTATAAAATGAAAACAATAGTTATTATTACAAGTGATTGTCAACATATGTATCTCCAGGATCAGTTTCTTTAGCAGAGTGAAGTTAAATTCCAGTAAATTATCTACTTTTCTGGGTAGGGGTGGGAAACATAAGGATTGTATATAGTTTGATATATTTCCCTGCATTTGTTTTAGGCTCTGATATGGAGTCTCTTCATGTAGTGTAGTCTTTACTTAAAATATCCGGTGGACAGGATAACTCATCTATTTTTAAAATTAGATCTTACTGGCCAAAATATGGTATTTGAATCACATCCACTGAGTTTTAGCTTGAAATTGAAGGCTCGGTGCTCAGTATTGCTTTTGAGTGGCTTACTAGTTTGGATATAAGACCTTTAAGCTCTGTCTATAGGAGGAAAGTAATTTCCAAAATAAATTACTATATGACTTATGTCCCAATCATAAAAAATATTTGCTTAATCTTTATCTCAGAATAAGCTTAATTTGACAAACATTTATTGAGTTCTAGGCATGGTAGGGGAAGATGAAAGTACAAAATAAAATGATTGCTGTATTATGCAATATTTAGCTGCAACAGTCTACTGACTGAATATAACTTTTCAACCCTTAACTCTTTTCCACACATTAAATTGAAGATAACTTTTAATTCCTTGATTTTTCAATTTTCTATTTCTCTATCCTGGCTTCCTTTTCTTCTGCATCTAATCTTAAAACCATGACAATACATTTTTAGTACCTCTTTCTTCAATATCCTTACCAGCTTTATCTCCATGTCTTTCTTTTTACCTGCACTTGAAGGCCCAGTTGTCAGCTTGGATTATCTGTTTACTACATCCAGGCTGCTGAGCACTGGACGTAACTATGGGAAGATTGGAGAGCGCAGATTTATCGTGTCTAGCTTCAGTTGGGTACTTAAATCTTCCTGGAGATCTTTTAAGCTTTTACTCAGTCTTTCTTCCATGAATTATTTTTCTAGGCTCCCAGAGCTCTTCTCAAATTCCCTCTCCTACCCCTATCCCTTGGCTCCTGGAACTTGACTATGCCTTGGAATTCACAGAGAAAATGGGCTGGACTAGGAAGACACTCCTAGTTTCCCAGCTTTCTATCTGCAAAGAATCTGTATCCACTCTAGCATTTTTCTACCACCTTTTCAGAGCAAGGATTCTTTCTTTCTATTGAAAAAAATTTACCTGCTTTGCCATTGGTCCCATAATCCCCACTTCCTCAGGGACTTCAATCCATCCAGTAACATGACTGACTCTTATAACTTCCAGATTTCTTTCTATATTGACTCCTTTCCACCAATTTCCATCCCTCCAACCCCAAACAGAATTCACTTCAATCTGGTATATTCTTCCAGGCATCACATCATATTATGCATTTCATTAACAACAGAGGTTCTTGAAAGACCATCCTTCACCTCTCACTCACCCCTGACACATAGCTCACTGTAACTAGGATCCTATCTCTGGAAATCTATGGAACTACTCTTGCTAAAATTGCCAGAAAACTTCTCATCACAAAATTCAGTGGGTACTTTATGATTTTTATGTAATTAATTTCTGAGGAGCATTTGATAGTAGAGTTGACCATTTCATTTTCTTCTCATAAAATACTTTCATCTCTTAGATCTTTATTTTCCTTCTACTTCTCTGAGATATCTTTCTTAGCCTCCTTTTTAGACCTATATCATCAACTTCATCCTATGTTTCTTTGTTTTTCATGATTTTGAAATACATTGAGTAAAAAAGGTATGGACTCTGTGTATTTTCTGTCCCCTCAATATTACCATCAACTGCTTCTATGGTTTCTTCTGTATTAGAAATGAAATGCTAGGAATCATGTTTCTGAAAAGGTCTATGGCTATAACAAGTAAATATAAATTAAAGATTCCACAATCCATATCTCAAACACAAACTTCCTCCTGTACAACATAGTAGGTCTCTAAGAATTCTAAAACAGTCCAGTTGGCTTCTCAGTGGAAACCTCAATTCAACTTGTACAAAACCAAACTCATTCTTTCTACGTCCTAAACCAGTTGCTTCATTTTGTCCGCTTAGTAAATGGCACTTCTGTCTCCTTCGGTTTCATAAACCAAATATTGGAAATCATTATAGATTATTCCATCCCCCTTCATTCCTACTGTTTACTAAATCCTGTCAATTCCTAAATTCTTCATCAATGAACTTTGTTATCTCCATACACACAGAGTCTTTTCTATCTGTTTTTCATAATTCTCAACTGTTTTAAGTCTTTTAACTAATATTTCTTTCTCCTGTTTAGCTTATTTTAATTCTTCTCTATATTGAATATTTTAAAGATTTGACGTGTGTAAAATCTTCAAATTGTTATCATTACCTTCAAGGCAGAACTTAAACTATCTTAGGTATAAAAAAGGCTGCATATTCATTTTATCTCATTTTCCCATGTCATTCCCTAAATGCAACTTCTGTTTGGCTTATATCTTAAGGAATATTCTTCGAGTTATCTGTGGCTTCAACATAATTTCCTCTCTCCTTATAATGACAGCCATCTCCTTTTTGCTTTAAGAATTACTATAAATATAATTTCTCAAAAGCATTTTGATGCTTATCAGCAGTTTATCCTCAACTACAATGAGCAATTGTTGAATTATTTTGTGTCCTTTTAACATTCTGTTCTTATCTTCTAACATACAACTAATTATGCAGTATCATATGCATATTTTAATTGTTGGGTAAGTTTCTATATAGTTTATGAGAACGTGATATCTATAAGGGCAAAGGACTGCCATCTTTTTATGAGTGCCTAACATCTTTCATAGTGCCTACTGGATATAGCTATTAATAATACAGAATAAAAGATTGATAAATGAGTTAACTCCACTGGCTAGGAAAGTCCAATTAGAGTACAGATTTATAATAATACTTTATAGATGTATTATGTGAGTGAGAGTCTAAAGGTGAGTAGAATTAGTCTGTCCATGGATATTGAGCTCTAATTTTTAACTAACCTCTACCAAAAACTTATAAATGACCCAAACCTTCTCTAATCTCATGTTAGATGGTATACACACATATAAAAATGATTTGAA
>NW_012140525.1:1306311-1307002 GCF_000956105.1 Propithecus coquereli | reverse complement strand
CAATATTTTTTTCTGAGTAGTAGTTCTCAACAGTGGGCTTAAAATATTCAATAGGCCATGCTGTAAACAGATGTTCTGTCATCCAGGTTTCTTTGTTCCATTTATAAAACACAGGCAGAATAATTTAGCATAATTCTTCAGAGCCTTAGGATTTTTGGAATTGTAAATGAGCATTGGCTTCAACTTAAGACCACCAGCAGCATTATCCACTAACATAAGAGTCAGCCTGTCCTTTGAAGCTTGTTTATTTACATATGTATTCATTTTTAATTGCTAAATAATAATTTTACATATTCATGGGGGTACCTAGTAATGTTTTTATACATATAATGTATAGTGATCAGATCAGGGTGATTAGCAAATCATCATCTCAAACATTTATCATTTCTTTGTGCTGGGAACATTCAATATCCTCTTTCTAGCTGTTTGAAACTATATATTAGCTATATTAATCCTACAGTGGTATAGAGCAGTAGAACATATTCTTCCTATCTAGCCGTAATTTTGTATCCTTTAACAAATCTCTTCATATCCCTCCCCTCTTTCTAACCTTTCTATCTCCTAATATGCTCTGTTCCACTTTGTACTCCTATGAGATCAATTTTTCTTTAGCTTCCACATATGAATGAGAACATGTGGTGTTTAACTTTTTGTTTCTGGCGTATTTTATTTAATATAATCTCCTCCAGTT
>NW_012140525.1:1293382-1296396 GCF_000956105.1 Propithecus coquereli | reverse complement strand
TGCAATGTCAGGGTAGTATAATTTTTCTTTTTCTTTTTTGTCTGGATAGGTATTCAACTTTCCTACAGAAGAACTTTTTAAAAATTTTATGTTTCTAAGGAGCTATGAAGATATTTATACTTAACTTTTTCAGCCTGGAATGGCTCATTCAGGTTATCTTCTGAATCTACTTTCTGCTAATGATCACAAGTCATAAATCTGTTCCATAAAACTCCTCCAGTCTGTAATATTGGCTTTCCTGTTCACCGACTTTATTCTGTCTTTTGATTGATCTGATTTGCCCTTTGGATTCCGTATAGTTTCCCTGATACAGACTTGGACAATAAATATCATAGTCCTGAGTCCCAATTACAGAGCCTCAGGTTTCCTTTCTGGAATAACCCTTCCTTGGTTAATCTAGGCCAGTGTTTCCACCTATAGCCATACATTCTAAATATCTAGAGAGCTTAAAAATTACAGATTAGCAGATCCCAGCCCAAATCAATTAGAGAAATTTTGGGGGATAGGGTATAAGCACAAACATTTTTAAAAAGGCAGAGATTAGTATTATTGACAGAGGCCTTGTGGTCCAACACAGAGACACTTTTGTGTTCTAAAATAGGAAGCTGAGAAGAATCTGTAATCAGTGTAGAGGTATAGGTTTTGATCCAGCCAATTCTAGTTAAAGAATTCACCGATAAGGTAGAGGAGAAAAGGTTTTAGAATGGTATGATAAATAATTCACAAAAATTGCAACAACATTGATTTAATTTGACTATGTGCTAATTCAAACCAGATTCCTAAAATCTCACCTGAAACCTTTGTTTTGGAAACAAAGCTTTCTAATAATAAAATAACCTTTTATTTTTCTCCTGATTACATTGAGTAGAAGATACTTCCAAGATTTTTAGTTTCTGGAAGTTTGGTTATATTTTTCTTTTCAATTCAAATTTTAGGTTTCATCCAATTGAATTTCAATCTGTTATTATTTTATTTTTTGGTACCAAACTGTTAAAAAGCTATTAGAAACATACACTGAATGGTTTCCATTAATGGCATCAGTACAATAAAGAATCTGCTTCCAAAATTTCTGTTTCTGGGGAGCTCTGAAAGCTGAAAAGCTAAATCTCTGAACATACTGTTTTTATTTAGAGGACAAAAATGAAATAGGTTTGCTTCAAAATTAGAAATTTCTAATCCTATTTCCTAAAGTTGTTAACAGTGAATCCCTGTTTACAGTTGGATTATCCACTGAACTAAAGACTGTGTACCCTGTGTGATGGAAATTGAAAAAGCCTGTATGACTAGCTGCCATTGATTTTATGTTACTGTACAATGGTAAATGTGCCATCTCTTTAACACCACACCGTATAGCTCCATTAAAGTGCATTTTCAAGATTAGAAGCACATGAAAGTAAATCATTGAGTGAGGAGAAAATTAAAAATATAATTATTAATGAGACTAACTTAACTTTTGGCTGCTTTGATAATAATTTAATTTTTAAATTGAGCATTTTATACAAATGTGCAGGTGTGATCGAAGTCATCATGCTATACTGAGAAATAATTGCTCTCTTTATGCTGTTCTCATCACTGGATAACACATGAAGCCTGTGCTGATCTAGTCATGTGAGGATGGAGATGTTGTCTGCAGTCCTCTTGTATAACAGTGTGTCAGTCAGGGCTCTCCAGAGAAACAGAATCGATAGGATGCAGACGTATAGAAAAAGATTTATTATAAAGAATTGGCTCATGCAATTATGGAGGCTGGCAAGTCCCATGATCTTTAGGGTGAATCAGCAGCCTTGAGACCCAGGAAGGGTCAATGATTCAGTTCAAGTCTGAAGGCAGGAAAAAAGCTGATGTCCTAGTTCTAAGGACAGAACTAGGCAGAAAGAATTCTCTCTTACTCATGGGAAAGTCAGCCTCTTGGTTCTATTCAGCTCTTCGATCTATTGGATGAGTCCCAACCACATTATGGAGGGTGACCTACTTTACTCAGTCGATTAATTGAAATGTTAATCTCATCTAAAAACACCCTCACAGACACACACCTAAAATAATGTTTGAGCCAGTCAAGTTGACACATAAAATTAACCATCACAAACAGTAAGCGTATATACTCTTGATATGTCCAATTGAATGCTATTATTAATTGGGATTCAGAAAACATGGTTTGAAATATCTGAACTCATTTCCACATTTAAATGATAGCTATAAATATTCTAGCAAGACTCTGGCTAGAAGAGTTTCCAAACTTCAACCATTAGCAAAGAACACAGAAATATATAACAGAAGCAGGAAGTGATTCTTACTTGGTAGAAGTATGAACCCTCAAGCGCTGATGTGACCCTTCTGCCAGCCACTCTCATAAAAGTCAGAGAGTCCACAGTAGTGAATGTTTTTCTGATTTGGATAATTCCCAACTCAGCAAGCACTATGAAGACTATTGTCATGTTTATTCATCCTTCACTTAGCTAAGCATTACCACCTTATATTTTTTGCCTTATCTAACTATGAATTAAACTTGAATTCTCTCTTTTCTGTCTAGACATATATATACCCATGTATGCACACACAAGTTCAAATCCATTCTATTTACTGTTTTAATTTTATTTAAACATTGTCAATAATAGAATTTTAATGTAATAATATTTATGAAATCGTGTAGTTTGTGTGATATTCTATTTTAAACTAACAAAATAAATTGCATAATCAATAAAATTTAAAAATATTAATCTGTATATCACGTAAAATAAGCTGGATGCCACCAAGGGTTTGTGAAAAATTAAAGTCTGTGAAAATTGTTCTTAAAGGCCCATGATAGCAACCACAACTTGAAAAGCTGAAAGCAACTATTTTTTAAAATATATGTTTGGTTTTGTAAATGCCTCTAAAAGAGTAAAATGGAGTTTTGTAAACTAGAGGCTACACAGTAATAAAAATGGGTGGTAAATTTGATTGTATAACATTAACACTGCTATATAGGTGGTTTAGGCTTAGATATATGAGCATTTGTGTATTCATAAATAAAT
>NW_012140525.1:1290105-1292202 GCF_000956105.1 Propithecus coquereli | reverse complement strand
TTACTCTCCTAGCCTCATCTTTTATCTCAGCAATCCTCTCAATTTCCTCTCCCTTTCTCACCCTTGAATTCTACACTCTGGTCATTCTGAATTTCTTTTTATTTCTTCAAACACAATTCAGTTTCTCACTTCTGGGTGCTTTCATAGGCTCTTGCCTCTGTTAGGGACTTTGTCTTCATTCCTTCTGAAGAACTCATTTATTTTAATTTTTAGGTTTCCACATAGATGCCAATACCGCTGAACATCCTTCCCTCACGTGCCAAGACCAGATTGATATTCTTTCTGAATAGTCCCATAATGCTGTTTTATACCTACCACTATGTCTCTCCAAGCTGAACTTGCTGCTTTGTTTAATACTGTGTCTAGCTCTCACACTGTTGTATTCCTAGAGCTTAGGTGCTAAGCAGGTAGTATTACTCAAGAAATGTTTATTGAATAATTGAATGATTAAACTCTTAGTTGGTATAAAAATATTTCTCAGTTTTTAATTAATGCATAAATGATTCTTAACACATCCCAGAAATTTGATCTACTTTCATCAGAAACAATGACTGACTTGGTAGTGTTTTAAGGCCAATGGGAGGCCTAGTAAGATCTCCATGAGTATGGAGTGGGTGGTGTGTGTGTGTGTTTAGTTTGAAAATGTCTCAGGTAACTTTGATATATTCCCCTGCTGCTATATGGCTTCTGGATTAGATTTAGTAATTTAAGAACAGCTATTTGAATTCTTCACAAATCAGCTATATGTTTTAATAAAATTTGAAAATCTTTATACCAAAAACTTGGGGAGAAAAAAAGATCTTATTTGGATGTTACAAAAAAAAGAAGAAAATGACTAACCAATTACCTCTCTGTTCCTCCATTTTCACATCCTGATCTTAACAGTATCTCTTATCATTTGACTATTCTTTTACTTTCCATCGGTGTAAAATCTAGGATATTACCGCTAATGGTTTCTCCAAGAGTATAACTTAGAGGTACTAGACCCCTGCTAAGGTTTCTGTTTAATGGAAATATGAATGTGTTTGTTAGCTCCCAGGGTTCATCCAAATAGCATGAATTTTAAATTCTAGGTAGAAGTCTTATCTGTCAGCAGCTACTGCATCTTTTTCCAGGTACTGTTTATGAAAAGATTTGGCCAAGGTAAACAGATCAGAAAATGAATGAATGTTAGAAAATAAGATATATAAAAATAGAAGACAAATAATGGATTTTGAAATCATGAACTTTTAGGGAAAAACAGAAGGAAGTTTCAGAATTCTCTTAGCTAAGTAAGAACTTAGCAGCAGTAGTCATAACACTGCACAGTACTTACTGAAGTGTTTGGGAGGCATATGGTTTTAATGAACTATTTTTAAAATATTGTTCCTTATAACTTAGAGGAAGAACACTGTTATGCAGAGGAGCTTACTATTTGAGAATGAATCTTTAATGAAAAATGATGGATTAGTCAGTGGTATGGAGATAGCAGGCTCACCTCTTAGAAAAACAAATTTGACTCACATAGCATAAACTGGTTAATGATCTAAATGTAAAAAGTATTTTATAGTACTAGAGGAAAATATAGGCAAATTATTGATATTAATAAGCCATTTTGAAATGCAATACCAAAAGTCAAAGTCTAGCGGAGAAAAAATATATATGGTAAATATGATATATAATTTATACCCTTTTTGACAAAGCTCAAAAGTTTCAACCATGTTATCATAACCATGTTTTCAGAGGTATGGGGAGAAATATATTCTCATACTCATGTGTGTATGCATCAACTATCTTAAAAACATTTAAGTGTTTTGGTTTTGAAAGTTTGCATCCAGAATTTATTTTAAAGACACAAATTTACTGGTGCTAAAGATGCCCATACAAAGATGTTATTGTAACTTCAAAATGTTCAATTTCCATGGAAGCAGGGAATTAGTCTGTTTCATTCAATTTTATACAAAGTATCTATAGAACAGTGTCAGTCTCATGAAAGGTAATTAACTATTAATATTTCCTCCTCATGTACCCTTTGTCCCAATCAAACTGAGATGCTAACCAGTACACAAAGGCAACTTTATTTTATTATGTCTATTTTAATATTACTTAAAATATTCT
>NW_012140525.1:1277780-1279338 GCF_000956105.1 Propithecus coquereli | reverse complement strand
AACAGTGTTTTGCAAGTTGTGAGTTACACACTACCTGAAGGAAAGTCTCCTGAGATGCCTTCCAAAATTCACGTTCTCTTTGGTGGGGTCTAGAAGTCCCACCAAAGAGACCAGTTTTTAGATGATCTTATTTGTATTTCAAAATTTAGGAGCCACTAATGAAGAGGGTAGGAACTAAGTGTATCCTTTGTTATAGATTTTCACATATAGATGGATGTTAAACATACCCCTTAAAAGTTAATTAATACAGCTCTATAATCTGAGGAATAGGCATTTATTCCTCTTTTATTCTCAACTCCCATCCATTTCCTGCCCTTACTCCCTCTTGCTTCAACCCCTTCCCAGGACGTATGCAAATAGATCCCTCACTCCTTAAGTTCTTTCAAAAAATTGATTCTTCTGCTATTATGTCTTTATATAAACCTGGAGACCACCCAAGTGCAATGTTTTAACTTCATTTTCAAAAATGCTTAAATGAACAACACATACCCACATTCCCTAAATATGGAAGCTGTAAAAGAGTGTCTTGTTTCACAGAATGCTACAGCTTGAGTATCTGACTATGCTTCATGATATTTTCATTGATTCATTTGCTACATTTTCTGTTGAGCTGATAAAAAATTGTCAGAGCAATTGTCAGTTTCAGGATAATTTTATTGCTACTTCTAGCTGTACCCTGGCAAGAAAACAAAATAAAGGGAAAGTTAAACACTTCTTGTTCTAATGCAAAGATGAATAGCATTGAAAGAGTCCCAGTGTGGCACTTCTGGCTTTGGTCAACAAAGCTGAAAAGCAACCTGAGACAAACAAAGAAAAATGGGGGAGAAATGTTCCCATAAATTCAAAATTAAGTTCCTCCTTCAATTTCCGTGAAACAAACTCCCTGTGGTGAACATCTGGCAGGCCATTAACTTTTGTTACTTTATTTTATTAAAAAATCTTAAGGTGAGAGAAATTTCTCCATTTGGAGACTTGATTTAGCATTAAGGCTAAAGTCCAGGCCATCGTGTTGTCATTTGCATAGGACCCATGATTCAACAGGGCATATCAGCCTAACAGCTTTTATTCACTTTTCCATCAAAGGTTGCAGTTCTTTGTTATTTTTAAAAATCATTAATCTTGAGTTATTTTTAAAATATATAAATCAGCTGATCAGTGGCCTGTATCTGCTGGAAGAAAAGTGACTGCAAGATTCTTCATATTTTATAGCTTCTTGCTTGCATTTTTTACTGCATTATTTTCTACAGGAGCGTGAACGTCAAAACTATTTACATAGAGCTTTTTCAATGATCCGTCAGAAGGATGTGAACTGTTGATTGCACCATTTTCTTTATTTGCACAGCTGCTATAACCTTCAATCTAAATCACTTTCTTACTGTCTTCCCTTTTTCGTTCCTTTCTCTTATTTTTTTTCCTTTGTGAGCTAATTGTTACTTTCTGAAGTAAACATTCATATTTTACCACCAAAATTATTCCTACACATTACCTTTCAAGCCGTGAAGTTGCTTATTAGTCTGGTTATTTTCTGTGAAAAGTGCTAGGTAAATGTTAGATAAAC
>NW_012140525.1:1275019-1277730 GCF_000956105.1 Propithecus coquereli | reverse complement strand
ATGTTTTTTTTCTCTAATTCTCATATATCATTTAGCTGAGATTCTTAAACTGTAGAGACATCACATAGACATATAAAACCAGAGGATAAATGTCACTATCTTAATGGAAAGTATGAAAATATTACTCCAATTTTTTGGAGAGATTCCAAAGCTGTAGTATTAAAATAAATATTTGTTTGTTGGTGTTATTGTTGTTGTTGAGTAAAGGCAGCTTTCACTGGTATTTAAGTGATAAGGGTTAAGCAGGGAGCTTTAGACTGTAACTATAATTTCTGAAAGCCTTGCTCACAGAGTGATGTACAGCTTAGTGGCCAAGTCTTCAGATGTTGGAATCAGACCAATTTAGTTTGAGGTCTAATTCCATTAGTAAGTAGCTTGAAGGCTCTGATAATCTACTTAATTTCTCTAAACCTTAGTTTCATTGTCTGTAAAATGGGAAAATAATAATATTTACTTCACAGACTTGTTACAAAGGTGAAATAAGATACTGTGTGTAGAATACTTAGCAAGGGCCTGCCACACTATTAGTGGCACATATATCACCGTATATGTTAGTTCAGAGCTACTAGCACTACAGAGTAGTTATAACAAAAGATACTTATTGAATCTTGTTAGTTTTAAAACAGCTTTCCAGAAAATCTCACAAGTTATTTTTCTCTTCACTGCTGTGGAAACATTGTGACCCTTCCTTTGTTATCACATACATTTCTGTATTATCATTGTAATTAAATCATTTGGTTATCTTCGTTGCTCCAAGGAAACTGTGAACTTTTTGAATACTTGTTCTGAGAAAGGATATGGGTCTCTTGGTATACACTAAGTAGTTTGTATAAAATCATAGCTAAACCTAAAATGAAAATATCGTTAATAGCAAATTTAATTTGTATATTCCCATCTCAGTAGGAAACTGAAATACTGTAATAACTTGATAAAGTTATTTATGTTGAGTTTTAGTCCCATTTAAATGGGACTTTATATTTCAATGAAAATATAAAGCTAGATTATGCAAATAACTCTACTTTATGCTCTACCATGGACAGAGCAGAACAGTTGGTAACTTTGGTAAAATAAATGAAGGGCTGGATTACTTATGAGATTAAATTCACATTTTAAGTGACTTAAAAAATACAAACATCTCAGATCATGAGCCAATTAAGCATTAATTTTCCAATTCACTATATTATTTCATTGGCAAAGTGCTGATAATATCCACATATTTTTCAATTTCCTTGATGGACCTGATTTATTACTTTGAGATTAGGTAAAAATTTATTAGAAACGAAAATGTTAGGGAGCGGTGGCTCACGCCTGTAATCCTAGCACTCTGGGAGGCTGAGGCGGGAGGATTGCTTGAGCTCAGGAGTTCGAGAAACAAAAATGTTGCCTTACTAGAAATTTGCTCCTCAAATGTCTATAGATGCAGACATTATTTGCAATGCAAAGTTAGATACCCAGATACAGTTTCGAAGTTTGAGGGCAATACTTTCTTCTTTTCCCTTAGTGTTTTACTCTATAATATAAAGTATCAACATGCAGCCTTCTAACATAGTTTATGACACTTTACCCAATTATCTGTTTTCTTTTAAGCCCTCAAATCAGTCATGAAGTAGAAATAACTTAGGTAAAACTAAACGCAACAAAACTACCTGCATATAAGGTAAATTTTTCATCAAATTAGAAAATGTGACCCATCGTGCTAAGGCCAATTCTTAGACAAATATAGATTATAGAGATTATTATTTTAGTAATTTGAGGATAATATCCACCTCATTTTAGTCTGAGTTATTTTGGAAAATTGAATCAGGTTGATTTAATTTTTTCTGTAAATAACATGAATAATGGCCCAAGTCCTCTATTGTCTTCTGACTGATGGCTTCCCCTTTAAGATAGCGCTGGAAGATGTGGGCAAAGACACTTAGAATCACACTTCTCTATTATCTTTGCCAAAGATCATTGGAGAAGAGACAGTGAATGCTTGGTTCTTTAACACTGAAGTATTTTGAACACTTTAAGAATTCCCTATACGTGGAAAGATTTGGAAGAACCCTTGATTCATAGGTGACTGTGAGATTATCTGAAGGACTGCTTACTTCTTTCTAGGGCTTGATCTGTTGAAGCATGGTTTCCCAAAATGTGATAAATAAATCACTACTGGGTCATGAGCTAATTTTAGGTGGTAGATGAACAAACACTTTTTAACTTTAATAGCTGAGATTTTTAACTTAAAGATAGTGTAGGAAAATACAGCTAATTAAACAAGCCAGAGATTTCATGAGACAAACGAAATTAATCTCTAACAGGTAGTGCCTACAGCAAATACCTGCATTCTTTTCCATGATACATTCACATGTCTTATAAGGATATGGCCAACATTACAAAGATTGTACAAAGGGCTAAACTTTGAGCAATATTGCCCTTACAGTGAAAGTTTGGTTAGGTAAATTATGTGTTCTTCATTCTATTTGTATGTCTTCCTTCAAGCATGCTTACTGAGCATTTCGTTGCTTTCACCACCAATGAACAGAGTGAGTGCATTAGACTAATATCTTCCAGTGGAGAAAACATAAGCAGTATGTGCTGCCTATTAATGTATTTCTTTTGCTGATTTTTGTTTAAGGTAACACAAGAATTGGTTTTAAATTGTAAATTGTGCAGAAAGTTAATCTGTTTTAACTTGGGATTTCTTATCCCAGGTTACAAAATTTGAGTAC
>NW_012140525.1:1253132-1273204 GCF_000956105.1 Propithecus coquereli | reverse complement strand
CCCCCCAAAATAACACACAGATATACTTTCTGCTTATTATGATTACCTTGCCTCTGGACAGCCACGCAATACTTACAACAAGCTGCTAACCAATCTGCAATCTTTTATAAGTAAAAACTTACACATTTTCTTCTTCGTTTAGTCTTACAAAGCATTTTTTGATTATACGAACCCCAAAAAAGCTTCAATATTGACTTCTGAAACAATATGATGGCTTTTTAAGAAATTTATAAAACATTTTTGATTACATCATTATTTTTGAAATGTTGAAGATTAAGTAGCTGAATCTTGAGTTTTGTTTATAGATTCTAGTATGCCTACAAAGTGAAATATAAAACCCACACACAAAAATGAGTTGATTTATGCTTTTCCCCAATAGTCTCAGTGTAACTGTGTATATCTATACCTATCCATGTATAAAATGCTGTGCTGTCTGCAAAGTTAATTTTACAGAATCCATTTGAATTTAATAGTGACTCCCGAAGTTGAGTTAAAGTAGATACAATTATGGAAATAATAAGTCAAGGAGGACAGATAGGATTTTAAATATGGTAAACTGAGGTTCAGATTTCAACAGATTTTTATAAGAGGTTGTATAAAGAGTAAGCATAAAGTTCTGTGATTCTAAACATGCTGCTCTTCCTAGTATAGTGTGTTTTATTATGTTTTATTCATAATTTTAAATTTCACTGAGATATTTAAAAACACGCATATAGAACATAAAAAGTAAACCAGATAATTTTACACGAATCATTGAGCACCATAACTTCTGGAGAAAAATAGAAGATCCATAAAGGATTTCATATTTTTATTGCTTTTGAATTATGTGTGTAATACAAGAATCCTTTATAAATTATTCTAAAACCCAGATGAGTATAGAATTAAAACATGAAAGCCTACTTTTAGTCTCTCAGCAGTAAATTATGTTTTCTTCTGTCAATGTAAGAATGCAATTTCCTTATATATTTACTGCTACTTGATTTTTTTCCTACTTAAAATGTATCTTAGAGTTCTTTTCACATAATTTATTTTCTTTCCTTTCATTAATTCATAGTTTTTCATAGTAGAGATATGATATTTTATTTACAATTTCTTCATCATTGAGAATTTTGTCCACATGTTTGCTATTAATAAATTATACTTTGATGAACTTGTTTTTTCATATATCTGGATATACCGGTGAGTATTTCTAACAGATACATTTCTAGAGACAGAATTATTGGTTCACTATCATGCTCACATTTGAGTTGGATACATCCTGCCATAGTACCCTCTCCTATCAACAACATATAAGTGACCATTTGTCTTCACCAGTGCCAAACCAGATATAATTTATATTATTGTTATTATTTTTAAATTCTATTTCCTTGATTACTGGTTATGCTGATCAGCTTTTAAAATATTTATTTTCTTTTGGAATCACCTATCATTATGTTTGACCATTTTTCTATATTGTATTTTTTTTCTTATTGATATGTAGAAATACTTTATATAATCTAGTTAAAATCCAAACATAAAGGAGGCAGAAGAGTAAGGAGGTCACTTCCCGATTTTATGTTTTTTCTACTGCAATAAAGACATCTTCATAGCAAGGGCTGAATAATTGTTAGCTGCTTTTTAAAATTTTCTATGAACATAATTTAAATCTGCAGTGCTCTTTTCAATTTATTATTAAAACGCTTTATGGAGCACAAGAGTACAAAATAGGATAGACAAGTTCCAAAAAATGTTAACTATATGTATTTCTATTACTTAACTTGTAGATCCCTAAAGGGAATCTTTAAGAGGGTCTGTGGGTAGTTGTCACACTTTGAGCAGAAACCTATTATTTGACTCATTTAATCAAAACTGACAAAGGGAATTTTTCTCAGTCCTGCTCTCCAAATAGATATCTATCTGATTTATCTAAATTTACTTATTGTATGGAATAATTTAATCAGATAATTTCTTTAATTTTTTTATTTACAGATATAATTACTGTATCTAGAAAATTTATAGGAATTCGTTTTAAAATTTTATCGTTAGACTATTTCAGGTTACTAGTGAGTTTTATGGAGTTTCCCATTAAGTCTATTTTCTTTGACCTTATTTGAAACTTTAGTTCCATTGTTTATATTTTATTTATAGTTGTATATATTTGCATATCTTATCAAAAAAAGATTATTTAGAGAAACAGAGGAAAGATGAACCCAAATCTGATCAGAAGACATACTTGTTCTTGAAGAACAAGAATCTAACACTAGGGTCCAAGCAGACAGATTTGGGCAGGTATTTAAAGAATATGCAAAGACATTTTCCCTTACAATATTTTCATCATTGTAATTCCCTAAAATTCCTAATAATCTCCAAAGACTCTTGCATATTTTCATCACCTTGCTCCTTTCGTTTTCCTTGAAGCTGCTCATGCTATTGCTCTTTTATTTCAAAACTCGCTTCTCAGCCACTTGATCTGCTAATTGGGGTTTTACCTTCTGAGGCTCTTGGAGCTGCTTTTACTTGCCAGCTGACTCTGTGTACTCTTAACGTGCTTCTGTACACTCACCTTTTGGCTTTTCATCTTTCAATTTATATCATCCCTCTCATTCCTCTTTCCTTCAGCTGCACTGAGCTTGTTTTATTTTGTGTGCATAGACGAAAAATGCCCTCATGACAAGAAATGTCACTGCTAATCTTATTTTCCATTTCCAGTGTGTATTTTATTAAATTTTTGTTTCATTTCTTAACCTACATACTGACACAGTGCCAGGCTTATTTCAAGATTTTTAACTCAGTCAACACCAACTGGCATGTGTTAACCTAGGAGAAAAAAAGAAATCAAACAGAATAAGAATTACTAGACATCAACGGCACTTTCTAGATGAAGGACTTCAGTAATTGAATTGTTACATAGCCACTAGGTGTATGTAAAGGAATACAAAATGCTCAAGATAAAACTGAGGAGAATTATTGAATCAGTTAAATTAGATTTGAATAATTTACTCCTGTGATAGAACCTATTCCTATAAGAAAGCATCATATGACTGAACCTGAAAATAAAGTAACTCTCAGATCTGAAGCTCATTGCGCAAGCAGTAGCATTGCCAGAGATGCAGAACATGTAGAACATTAAGTAATATAACCAAGTGCCCAGTTATAATTGACCACGAGCATCAGGAAGCAAACATACTGCATTAGTATTAGTTTTAGAGCAAGTTCTTTTTTTTCCTAAATGTGTGAATAGGAATGAGCAAATGGAGAGATTTAAAATTTTTCTGTTTCTGACATTTTACTGACTATATTGAGGCCAGACTAAAATTTTAAAATCTCTTGCAAATATATTTTCTTCATTTCTATTCCAGGCTAACTCTTTGCACATTTTGATGTAAAGGCTTCTTTGTTCAAATAACACTACATGTGTGGGCGTGTGCCATAAGGTTAAAAAAAAAATAGAAGAGAGGGTCAAATAAGATTGGTTTGCTCCAGTAATAACTGTTGATTTATAATGATGAAAAATGAAATTAAATTTTAAATACAGTGAGAAATACTGGTTTAAACTAGATCCCGATAATGTATTGCAATTATCTTTTCCAAAGGCAAAGGCTATCCCTGAATATTCTTTTTTTTTTTTTTTTTTGAGACAGAGTCTCACTCTTTTGCCTGGGCTAGAGTGAGTGCCGTGGCGTCAGCCTGGCTCACAGCAACCTCACACTCCTGGGCTCAAGCAATCCTAGTGCCTCAGCCTCCCAAGTAGCTGGGACTACAGGCATGTGCCACCATGCCCGGCTAATTTTTTTCTCTATATTTTTAGCTGTCCAATTAATTTCTTTCTATTTTTGGTAGAGACAGGGTCTCGCTCTTGCTCAGGCTGGTCTCGAACTCCTGAGTTCAAACAATCCGCCCGCCTCGGCCTCCCAGAGTGTTAGGATTACAGGCATTAGCCACCGCGCCCGGCCTATCCCTGAATATTCTTGTGGTTTTGAAAAACTATTTCTTTCTTATAGGCTTTCAAAATAATTTACTCTGGTTTTGGAGAATGCCCTGTATTCATTTAAATGTTTTGACACGATCTTTGGAGGCCAAAATCTTGTTATTTCGGCTATAAGAATGTTTGCTTGTCTTCCACAAGTAGAGCAGCTTTGGGTTAGGTTATGACGTTTTATATTCTGAAAGGAAAAAAAAAAAGTAGAAAGTTTGAGTTTTTTAATTTTTTTCTATAAAAATATGGTAACCAAAAAAAGGAATAAAACGAAGTTTTGGGATGAAATTCAGGTATATATTTATGTAATGGTAGGGTTTTATGTAGTCTAGATTGCGATGGTATTAATCTTTTTCAATCCATCCTATGACGATACATGTCCCATCAAGAATATGCTGCCATTTCCTTATATATCAATGTAATTTGACTACTTCTGTTTCAAAAACTACAGCTGCCTCATGGGCTTTTGCTAGTTATATCCCGAGAAAGAGGAAAATTTATAAGGCCATCCCATTCCGCCTGCATTTCTTGGGAATTAGAAATTAACTACTAGATAAGTGATATTCACAGAAAGCTAAGCACACATTAAACTTACAAATCTGTTTAAGGAGGAGTTTGGACTCAAAATAGAATTGATTTATCTTATAGAAAAGTAGAGTTACATTTCTTTATCAACTGGGTTTATGAAATGTGATTTATAGTGCTTTTTATTTACATGTCATTTTACAGTTTGCAAAGCATATTCTTTTACTTCAAATGCACGTCAGCAGCAGTAGGCGCTAGCCAAACATTTTCCTTTACCCATGCTGTTAAGACGGAAGATTTGAAAGTAAAACCTACTGACATGAGATATTTTAAACACCTCTGGAACTAGAATCTCTTTTCTTTTTTTTCAAAAATTTTAGAATATTTTAGTAGTCTGAAAATCTATCTAGACCTTAATGTTCTCTAGACTTTTCTGATTAATCACTATTTCTGATCAGAATAATTCAGCCAATCAGTATAATAATGAAACCATTTTGTTCTAAATTTAGGAGCTAGGCATCAGAAGTCAATTTTGATCTTTATATTGTCATTAAGTGGCTTTTAAAATAGATTATTTTTATCATCATTTTGTTTGGATTTCTATTGATATGAAAAAAAATTTAAGTTATAAAAATGAATCACTTTATCATAGAGAATTGCTAATTCATCATTTCATGCTTAAAAAAAATCTTTCCCAAAGCAGGACATTCTGTTTAGGCCTGGTAACTCTCAAAATACAATCACATAAAATAAAATTAAGGTCTTAACATATTTGCTATTAACTCAAAAGGTTGAAAAATTAAATGAAACCAAATAAAAATTTAAACAAAAAGCTGCGATATGCACTGGGTTAAAGGCGTTTCCATTTACTTATAATTAAATATTTAATGTTATTTATATGTGACGACTATGATGTAACTACGAAGATGCTATATGCAATAATTTTGGTAACTTATTTAAGGTAGTATCTTATTAGTCTTATATTGTATTTTAAAGGTTTAGAATATCAATTATATACTATACCATGCTTCATATGTCTGAATTTTATCTCATGACTTGTATGTGGATTTTAATCTCTTATTCTGAGGATAGTCTTTTAACTGATTCAGAATTTTTTTGTACTTCTGCTAGAGTTATGCTTTTGTTGAATTGTGTTTTAAAAATGCACATTCAAATAAATTTCTTTCTTTTAATTGTCCCATATAATGATGTTTCTATAAAAGATACCATTTTAAAATGGGCCGCCTATTACTTTCATGCCTAATTTCTTTTCATTCAGCTTAGCTGATGATGGCATAATTTTGAGTTTCACAAGAGTACCAGTTGGTTTATTTCGGTTGGAAGCTAAATTTACAGGAAGTTATGGTAAGTCAAGGAAATTCATATCATTCGATTACTTGACTTTCCCAACAGCCGCATCTTCCTCAGGAGAGAGGATCTGTGTATAGTATGAGGTAAACACCTGCAAGTGGACCTGAAAAGAACATGAAAAACAGGTAATACATGCAGAAGCCTGAGTGATTTTTGATAAAATTCAAATACAACCATATTACTTCCATCTTAAAACACATTAATGCTTCTTGTCCCATAAGAATAAAGTGGGAAAAAAATACTCATCATTACCTCTAAGACCCGGCATGACCTGTTCCCTGCCTACCCCTCCAACTTAACCTGATATCTCATTGTCTCTTCCGTCAGCTTTGTTGGCCTTTTTCAATTCCTTCAGTGTCTTATGCCTTTTTTTTTTTTTGCCTTAGTGTCTTTGTATGAACTGATTCCCAATGCCTGAAAACTCTTCTCCCTAACCTCTTCGATCTGGCTAAGTCTTATGTATCTTTCAAATCTCAGCTTAAAATATCATTTCTTCTGTGAAAACACTTCTGAAACTTCGGACAGAATTAGGTTATTGCTCCTGAATAGGACTTTTTCATGGCTTTTCCCTGACACCTACCTTGGATCTTGTCACATTAAGGGAGTTCAAAGAATATTTCTTGACTGAAGAATCTTTGGAATTCTGAAGACTCTCAGATTATATTTCTTAAGTATAGAAACATCTTTATGTGGCAGTTACTGAGATCTCTGTTCACTGTTTTACCACCTCATCGTATTTCCTACCCCAAAACTGCTAGCTTCCATTCCAAATTAGTATCTAGGTACAGTTCAAGAACTCTTGATCTCCAAGTTTATTTCTCTAACCTCTGAAACTCAAATCCCAAGTCTTTCATATTTTCCCTCTTTCCTAATACCCACCATAAGGACTGATTGGGTAGTACAGAGCTGGGAAGGAGAGGGTGAGCAGAGGTGTTCAGACATGCCTCAGAAAAATTCCACATTTATGAGACCCAGAGATTAGGCAGTAGAACATGTCTCATTTTGGCCATTGGATATAGAATCTACTTCCTAACTTATTTTATGTCCTGACATAAATGGGTAAGAAAGTATGAAGACAGACAGGAGTAATTAATCGGTCTGTAAGTCTACCTAGAGGCTGGATGGCAAGCATGCATCATGGTGGATTTATATCTGGGGAAAAAGAAACTGTGATTTTAATAATGCATTTCTTTGTCCATAATTTCATTTTCTAATTCAAGTGTCTTTCTTTTTCTTAATTCATTGTGCCATGAGAGTCCCTGTAGCCCAGTTAGCTAAACAGCAGTCTGGAAACTCAGGTGCTGTGTAGCCCATTCCCTGTTGGGCTTTTAATTTGCTGTGTAACCTTGAATTCTTGTTAATATCTCTGTGCTTCAACATAAGGATTTGTAAAAGAATGGAAAAAAGTATTAAACTATAGGCATATTTGTGAAGAAAGACTAGTAAATGTGGTTGAAAAGCACTTTGAAAATATAAAATCCTAAGCATAAGAAAAAGAGGAAATCAGCCAAACCATAGCATAACTGAGAATGGCCTTAAATGTACTTAGCTGTTGATAGAGAGATTTAGGTTTGACGTGAGGAAAATTTTCCTGACAGTGGGCTGTTAAAATAGGCTAACTCTTTGGCTTATAATATTTTCCCGCTGTTTCACATTTTATTATGTCAATGCCAATCTCCCATCAAGGCATATGTGGAAGCTATAAAATAGAAACTGTGCCGTAACTGTAACTGGTTACATGAGACATGGCCAGGCTCTGAGTGAGCAGCCTTCATTAGTGGTCAATTTCATCTGTATCTTAGACACTTACTAGGCTGACACTAGGCAGAATTTGTCAAGTAAATAATGTCATTTGGTGGCTCTAGAACTTCACAGCTTCAAGTACTGCCCTTCCCAAGAATATTTACTACTTAATAGAATAGTCAACCCAGAAATCTGAAGTTGTAGGAAGTTAGGCATATGAGATCAGAGAAACGGTACTTTTATTTATTTACTTTTAGTCAAAGGTCCTTTTTGGGGATGTAGAAACCACATCCTAAGTGTTCTTTTGTTTTTATCTTATTCCCAAATTTATCACCAGATATATTTCACCTCTTTCTTGAGTGCATAGTAAAGAGTTGGCATCTGAGAAGGGATACATCTCTGGAGGAAAAGTTTAAAATAGTGATTTAGGAATTGAAATGTATATATAAAATGTTGTTTAAAGGAATTTTTAAATTTCAGAGGACATATAATGAACTCATAGGAACACATTAGTGTCCAGAATGCTAATATTGTTCTCTTATACACTAATATTAACATTTCTTACAATTACATTTTTATAGTTGGAGCATCAGTCTCCTATATGTGTGTATGAATAAACACCTCACCTTTAAAATCAAATAATATTTTCTCAATGATACCTGAGCATGATTAAGGTGTTGATTAAAAATCCATTGTAAAAATTTTATTGCATCATCATATGATTAAGAGGTTTCCTTTGCATTTTTGAAGATTGTCCTAAATATGTCAATAAACTCTGATGGATGTGCATAATATTTCCATCAGCTTACCAAAAGTAAATCTTGTGGTGCTCACACAGAAGAAAAGAGCCCGAAGGCTGTGAGATCACTTTGGTTTATCCACAGCTTTTATGTTGCCATATTCAGTAATTAATCTCAAGTTTCAGTCCCTAACTTGTCTTTCCTTGATGAAGATCCTACACATAATTTAGAAACATTATTTTCAATAAATCAGTTAGTCATATAGCTTTTAATTGTGACTATTGTGAAATTAAATTAAATTTGGCCTAAAGCTGCCTGTGTGCAGGGAATTGCAACCTTAGTATGTAAACAAACTGCAACCTAACTTAAGAGTGTATTCTTGTAACAAATAGCTGAGCTTTAGCCAATCACAGGCTGTCCGCTATTCAGACCATGCCCATATAAAGCAAATGCCCAGCTGTAACCAATCAAGCTGTTTCTGTATGTCACTTTGTTTTTCTGTCTGTAAATACTGCCTGCCCACATTTCTGGATAGAGCTATGTGAACCCCTCCTGGTTCTGAGTACTTCCTGATTCATAAATCATTATTTGCTCAAACTCTGCTCTATTTAATTTGTCTAATTTTTAAATAGTATATTATGTTTCACTTTATTTGTTTAATTGTTGAAAATATGGCTCAGGCCTTCTTTAACATATTTGTTACAGATAACTGTCAGTTTCTGAGTTATGGTCAAGGCTCAATTGGATATCAAATTGAGAAAGATTTCCTCTTCTAGCTTGGCCTTGAAGTTTCTTCTTGATATGACCCTTGCCTGTTTTCAATTTCTAAATCTATAGAAGGCAATAATCACGAATTCTTTCCTTTGTATTATGGCATGCTTGAAAAATCCCTAATTAATATCCAATACAACATACAGTATTAACAATATTTTAAACTCTTCGTGCTGTTTATTTGCATCATTTTCCAAGAGGAATATACAAACTTTTCCTTTTACAAGCAAAGGTTACAATGAGGGAATCTTTAAAAGAGAGAATGGGAGAAAAGCAGAGTCAATGAAGGCAGAAGCTATATTTTATTTAGAAAACCAGGAAGGAAATTTATAGTGCACTCTTTAAACAATATGTTATCTTGACCCTGCTGTGCTACATATTTTCAGATATTTAATGTGAACTTGGGGACTCATTTAGGTTTTGACAAAGTTAGCCTTACCTGCATCTATACCAGTGTTAGTGTCTTATAGGAGAGAAGGAGAAGCAGTAACTTATACCTGTCAGTCCTCTGAGACTAGTTGAGTCTTATCAACTTTGTCACAAGACATTTGCTTTGTATAGGGTGCAAAGCAGCATTCAGTATGTTTAAGACTCCTTCATTAATAATAGTAATACTTCTATAATTTATATGATCGCTAAAATTAAACTTATGTGGTTATTAATACAATGGAAAATGAAGAAGAGATAATCATTTCCTGATCTATATTCTATTGGCTTAAAAATAAACAGCTAAATAAATATCTTGCCTTCAAATTTAAGCTATAGACAAACTCTTTTCTTTAGACCTGATTTACACATACAGTCAAGATTTGTTTTCTTTTTTAGTAAGGATTGACTAGTTAATGTCTACAAAGTATTTTCAAGGTATAAAGTGCTGTGCAAGTGCTAAGCCCAATAAAAAGTATTTTGTATAAAATCTGAAAACTGACTTGTACAGCATCCGGCTTTGTGAGTGAATGGAGCAAAGATGATTAAAATCAACATCATTTGTAATTTAAAATACTGTGAACAACAAAGAAGATCCAATGATGGCTTTCATTTTGGCAGGCTGCAAATATAGATTGCTGAGCAGTGGGAGTCTGTCAATATAAAGCATTTAGCACTTCACTAAGCAACTTGAGAGTTTTCTGCTTTAGGAAAAAAATATGAAATCAGATTTGGTGTAGTATTATTTTGATGGATTAACTATGTCATTATTAAAAAGAAAACTACCACTGAACAAACTCCGAGAAGAAAAAGTCTTTGCCATAGAACTTATCAGGGTGGTGAATGTTCAGGAAGATGAGACCCTTTCCAAGAAGCCTTTTACCTCCCGCACCCCCTCTTGAACATGCAAGGGAATGATAACAGAATGCATTTGCACAGAAAAAAAAGCATTGTATTCATAAGAAGAGATTAAGAATAAATTAAAGATTGATATTTGTTGATCACAGGCCACTCATGTGAGGAGGAGCTTTGGAATGCAGGCTTCCACAATCCTAGTTTCACATGATGCAAATATTTTATATTACAGCAATAAATGTAGATTGAGTCTGCAAAATATTTTTAGAACTTTGAGGAATACTTTTACTTATTGTATTTTTATAATGCCAGTTTTAAAAATAATTTAGCTCTGTTCTTAGGGGATAAAGATAAATAAGACATAGATAATGAACCCACAGGTCTACAAGCAGAGAAAGTAAAATAAAATGTGTAAGTAAATAGCTATGCTACAAAAGAGAATGTAGAAGTTACATAATTAAGATATTAATTTGATATTTGGGGAATTCAGAGGAGGAAATTTTGCCCCCATCAGGGGAAATTAAAGAATGTTTTTAATTAAAGTGATATAGTTCTGCCAATTATCTGTCTATCTATAAACTATTGAATGGTTTCAGAGAAAAGGATTTAAGGTAACAACAGCAATAAAAAGATTAATTTGTTTTATTAATTCTATAAGTATTTATCCTGACTTGTATAGTGTTTACAAACAAAGGTCTTGGGTTTAAAAATGCATTATTTTGTTGATAAATCAAAGCTGTGTATATATAGTTCACAGATTAATGTTTTCTGTCATGAAATGTTACTAAGACTATTGTGCTTGAGGACAATTCACACATTATTTTTAAAAGTTGCAACAGAATTTATTTCTACATTTTTACCCATGTTCTGGGCAGATAAGTTAAAGTCAACATGCTTTAATCATTCCATTGACCAATGGACTTTCTTAATAACAAAAATGGAGATACAATTTACCTAAAATGTAAAGAGAATTGGATACTACAAAAGTATTACTGATAAAACTGTGCTTTGTTATCATTGTAATAACTTCTACAGTTAATTTTATACTTTAGCTTGTGACCCTCACACACTTAGATACCACACATTGCTTCTTAATCTCCCATTGTCCATATCCTGGGCCCTCATCACTCACTAGTTTTTTATCCTACTTAGTTAGCACACTATAACTCTCTTGTAATATACACATTCAATGAAATATATTTAACAATCTAAAAAGTATAACAATATTAACAAAATCTCTCATGATCTCATCGCCCAGAGATAATCATGTTTTTAAAAAAATATTTTGGTGCATATTCTTCAAACCATTTTTGCCATCCATATTTATCTAATCTCATATCATCGACATTCTAGAGATTTCTTCTGACAGGTGTTGCTGGTGCCTTTTTAACATCTCTTAAATTTTAAGACATAGGAAATATCAAATGTATGTGAATCTCCAAGATGAAAAGTTAATTTATAAAACCCCAAACTAAAATATCAAATTTGAACAATGTCAACATTACTATTTGCCTAAAATATTTGAGTGTGAAACCTGTATCCATTCATAAGCCAATATTTGTTGAATGCTCATTAAATGCTGTGAGAAGCACTGTGAGAACACTATGTTCTGGAACAGGTGGGATGTAACAGGATGGCAGGCATATTGCCCCATCCAGCCCTATTTGTGTGATTGTACAGTAACTGTTTCTACACAGTCATATTCTTCACTGGACTTTGGGCTTCCTGACTTTATGACAAGTAATTCTTCTTTGAATCACCAGCCCCTGCTACAAAACATAAAACATTAGGTTATTAATGAATTGAATTGAATGACAGGGCTATACTGAATAACTTTAAGATCACTTAAAGTCTTATTTTGATGAATGATTCCTAAGCTGTGTATGAATCACTCATGACTAGAAAGACAACTGCTAACTCTGGTTTTTCCCATATGTTAAGTTCTTCCTCTGTGACAGTCAATGTGCTTTGTGTGCATCGAATAATATTACCTTCACAAACCCTGAAGGGTAAGGATCTTTATTTCTGTGATTTTAAAATAAGAAAAGTAAGGTTCAGAATATTTAAGTAATTATCTTGAGCTCATGTAGCAAGTGGAGAACAGCGTATGAACCCAGTTTTAACACTCACTATAGCACAGTACTTCACGGATGATACCTTAAAGGAAAGCACCAAAGGTAAGAAAAGTAGAACTTCTAGAACTTAAAATCATCACCAGCTCATAAGAGATCTGAAAGGTTCTTTAAATTCATTTGCAGCATTTTTGTTTTTTGGGGGCCAAGAATTGTGACATGCCACTCGAGATGGAATAACTAAGCTTTTGTTAAGTAAGGGTAAAACATACCACCACTTAATTTCTTCACACTGCATTTTCAGAAGGATATTTTCAAACTGGGAATTATCCCGAAAGAGTGAAGAAAATAAAAATAATTTCCTGGCCTCAGGCAGGTATTGGTCTGTGGTCTATGGCCTGTTAGGAACTGGGCCTCATAGCAGGAGGTGAATGGTGGGGTGAGCCCAGTGAAGCTTCATCTGTATTTACAGCCACTCCCCATTGCTTGTATCACTGCCTGAGCTCTGCCTCTCTCCCACCCACAAGTCCATGGAAAAATAGTCTTCTATGAAACCAGTCGCTCGTGCCAAAAACATTGGGGACTGCTGCTTTAAGAGTTAAAGTAACAGGATATTACAAGCTTGGAGAAGAAAAGAAAATAATGTGTCTATGATATTGAATGAATGTTATTTGCAGAGCATGGGGGGGGTTGCAGTGGAAGTTGGGGATTTTGATGGGAATATAATCCTACTCAAAATATTCCATGTTGGAGGATGGGTCTGTGGAAGTCTGAATAGAATTTATTCCATATGACTGAAGAGTTCAGACTTAAGAACAATGGATGAAAATTCCTAGGAGACCCAATCTAACTCTTTAAAGGAGTATCATTTTAACAATTACAGCTGTCTCTCCCACTGGAGTGCAGGCAGCTGTGCCTTTGATCATTTTATTACCAGTGCCTGGCATCATGCCTGATTTGCAGTCACCTTTCAATGTTGTTTTACTAAATAAAAGAACGGATGTTCAAACAAACAGTGTAAAAGGCTACTTGATAAGGTAGTGGGTTCTTATTAATGGGGTGTTCATTCACAGTCTTGGTGAGGATTCTCCAGTATGCTGTGGAGAGATTCCTAAAGAGCCTGGTATGAGAAAAACCTGGAATCAGGCAAAGTACAGAGCACTACAACTAAAATCTGGTCGCTGTTTCAGAGCACAGCTTAAAGTTGGACAATGAGTTAAGGATTCCTGCTTAGAGACTAGATCAGTCCCAGTGGGGGTAGGGAGGGGCGGTGAGGCTGCAGATCAGCACTAAGAGGTTCCAGCTGTCAGGAACAGGCAGGCCATTTACATGAGTAAGTCTTAGATGACTTTGATATAAAAGGTTTTAGCATTTTGATGAGTTAATATTACTTGAACACTTGGAAAAATAAAATTGCAGATCTTTTCATAAACTGTTAGTAATTACTAAAAAGAAATCATTTCCAGAAATAGTATGCTCAAATCAGTGGCTCTCAAATATGACAGCATAACTCCCAACTGAGAGTATTAATTCTGATTTAGGAGTGGGATGAAATTGTTTCTAAGTTAACTTTTCTCTTTTTAAAAAATTAATCAGCCCCATTCTCTCTTCCTCCTACCAATAAAATATAACTATATGGTTTTTAAAAGTTTTGGATGTTCTTTGATCTGCAGAAATATTTCTTCACTTATATTTATGAATGTCAGCAAAATATTCAGTTTAAGAAAGTGAAAATTTAATTAACTCTTTTAACTCATTTGTTTACATTATAGTAAATAGTAGACTGATTATGTTCTAATTATTTTATTACATTATCTAATGGTTTTTGTTTCTAGGTGCCTAGGGTATTTGTTTTAATGTTTTCTAAAGTAAAAAAAATCATTCCACTATAAATATCAATTGTCCTTCTCCTCCTCCTAATAATAATAACCTCAAATTTTAGCTTACTCTGTTATTGCCCAGCTCAAAGACTAGATTCCTCCTACCAATAACTTTGGGCATATGAAAAAATTTTGCCCAATGAAAATTAAATATTATGTGCATTTTTCAGAAAATATCCTCAAAAGGAATGAGATTTCCATTCTTATTTCCTTTTTTCCCTCCTGGGATATGAATATGATGACTAGAGCACAAGCAGCCACCTTGTGAAATAAGGCAACACACTAAGGATGGTGCAGTATTAGGAAGCTACAGAACAGCTCTGGGCTACCTAAATCTGGACATCTATTACTAAAAGTGAATAAATTTTCATCTTATTTGGCATCTTTTGTTGGTGTTGTTATTGTTATCGCCATTGTTATCATTATATGTAACTGAACTTAATGCTGATACACTAGAAGATTCAACTGTCAAGAATAAACACACTCACACACATATTCACTTACACACTCCCACATTTGTGTAACACTATTGCAATTGATATGTATTGGAACTGCTCAGTAACCTTTACACTGCTGAAAGCAATTAAAGTTTACCAAATACCTTTGGCAATTTGAACTGTCACAAATTGACATCAATGACTGATGTATTTCTGGTTCTTACCTCCTGGCAAAGAAGACAGCTTCACCTAAATCCCTCTTTACACGGTACTTTCTAAGTTGTTGAAATATGTGTTTGGGAAAGAAATCATACGTAGAAAAGAGAATTTAAAAAATAACATCATTTTTAAAAATTTAAATAAAATGCAGTCTTGACATTTTGAAGTCTTTAATAAATAAGACAAATCTGTGATAAATATTATTCCATTTTAAAAACCCTGCAGTTTAGGCTGTTTGTTCAAATGATGTGGAGCGGAGTGGGTGGATTGAGTCCTGGTTCTTTGCTTCTGCTTTGTGGTCTGATACCTTTTTATCCTATGGGCTTGCTTTTCAACATAGACTTGTCTGTAATAAGTCAACTGAAACATTGCTGAGTGCCGTTCATGGAGCCTGGAGTCAAAGGCTCCCTCCTCGCCTGTCGGTGCTTAGGGCATTGTGCTGATATTTTGATTTGAGGTCATGCTTATTCCTTTATTCATAATGTTCACAATGTAGCTGCTAAATGTATACCTATATTAAGAATTCCTGCTGTTACAGTAGGTGTACCAAAGAAAAGCCAAATCATGCATAAATGCTCCATAGGGAAATTGCGCAGTCTGTGAAACTGTTTTTTTTTTTTTTTTTTTTAAGCATTAGGAATGTTTCAAGAACATCTTTAGCAGAAGCATCTAAATTACTTTTCTTTTTAAGTCTTCTTTTAAACAATAGTTCATCTGAGGCAAGAGGAGTGCGTAAAGATTTTTGTGACTCTAAGAATATCTATGAAAGAAAATAATTGAAAAAACACTTTACACCAAAAGTAATTCTAGCAAATTGTTCTTAAAAGCCGTGTTAAAAATAACTTCTGAATGAGTTATGTTGTAGAGAAGATTTGAAATTCACCATTGTGCAAAAGTTACTAATAAATGGATGATTATCATGTATACATAATTCTGTACTTATAAACATTTATCCATACAGATGGGTCATATAACAGGGAGAGAAAGTAGGTTTTGCAATTTTATTTTAGCTGATTTTGATGTAGGACTAGGGATACAGTTTGAAGAAACAGATTCATTTTTCTAATCATAAATATAGATGTCTAGGCCTTATATATATAATATACATTATATTATACTATACTACATCTAGGCCATATATATACACACACATTATATGTATTTACAATGTTATTCACTCATCTCTTAACTTTTGAATCATAATATGCCTATTTAAATGTGCATATATCATAAGTGTTCAGCTTGATGAATTTTTGCAAACTAAATATACCCAGGTAACTAGGACTTATATTAAGTAAAAAAATAAAAAGTTACCAACATTTCAGCTGTCCACTCTTGTTCTCTTCCAGTCACAAGCTCACCACAATGGAAATCGCTATCCTGACTTCTAATAGCATAAAGAGTTTTGCCTTCTTTGTATTTTTTCTCATTGAAAAAAACTGAGGACTAAAATATTTTCAGTCAAGTTAAGAAAGTAACAGTTTTAAGAGTTTGGCTCAATAATTTTTCACACTTTTATACACTTGTGTATAAAGAGATAGATTTCTACCATGCCAGAAGTTTCCCTCATGCCCCTTTCTAGTCAATACTCATTCCCTCCTCAGAGATAGCCACCATGCTCACTCTCAATTATGTTTTCAGCATGGCTTTATTTGTTAGCTACTGTCCTGGATGCAGAGGCTAGAAGTGAAAGAGATGTAGTACTTGTCCCCATGGATTTTATAGTGGAGGATCTAGATCTATAAGCAGGAAATTTCAATGCCGTGTGCTAAGGGTTAGATGGAGATAAGAAGAGTAAGTCCCGGGAAGGGCAGTTAGGTCCATCTTAAAACATCAGGTAAGGCATCTCAGTGGAAGGAACAACTAAACCAAGAGCTAAAAGATGAGGAGGAACTATCCAAGTAGAGAAACTACAGAAGAACTGTATCTATAGAACCCTAGATGCCAGAAATCAGATGGCCTGGAATTCAGGAAGACTGGACCTTAAAATGTTAGGTCGGGAATGATAGAAAATGAGCTGGAAATATAATCAGAGACCAGGTCACATGAGAGTTACGAGCTTTGTCCTGAGGTTGTGGTAGATATGATGTGAGCTTTAGTAAGCTCATATCTGAGCGTCAGTAAGCTCCCTGGCTGGAGTTCAGAAAGTGAATTGAGAAGAGTAAGGCTAAACCAAGAAAGAAGAAAGGGGATTGTCTCAGTATTCTAAGTGACAGTAGGACCAGGGACAAGAACAGTAAGAACTACAGCTAGCCTTATAGCCAACATTAATCAAGCAAGGTGCTGCTAAGTGCTTTCATAACTTATCTCCTGTAGATCCTCACCACAGCAAAATGAAGTCAGTTTTATTAGCTTCATTTTACTGAGGATGAAACTGACACACAAAACTGAGCAACATGCTTAAAATTATACAATAATTGATGGAGACAAGATGCAAACTCACAAAGTCTATCTCTAAGACTTGCCTTCTTACGCGGTCTGAGTTGAACTCTTCTTATTAACACATTTTATTTATTATTGGTAACTGTCTTCAATTTACATGCATTGTGAGTTCATAGGACTTTTCTCTATGGAAAGATGATTCTTAATTTTTCTTTTATTAACCTGTACCTCCATCTTAACCTGCACTCCCAAATATGTAAACAATTCTCTACTTTGACCAAGGTATTATAATAATAAAACTCTCTAACAACTTTCTGATTGTTTTGTCACTAGTTTGCTAGATGACCTTAGCATATCATTAAAATTTTCTGGGCCTCGTTTGCTTTACAACAAACCAACAAACAAAACAAAGGGAACCTCATTTTAATTCTATGCTGTTATACCTGCCATCTGAATTCAGTGCATACTCCTTAACATGACACTCAAGTCCCTCTGAATTCCTGATGCAATCTATGTCTATACTCATTTTTCTTATTCCAAATTTCCTCATATCAGAAGTCAAATTCCACTTGAAATTCTTGCTTTTCCTTGGGCACAATCACTTCTCCCATATTTGCTTTTGTTCATGTTTTGATAGGTGTCTGCCTCCCTGTTGAAATTTGAGGCAGTATTCAGCGCCTAGTCTGGGAAGCAACCCCCATCCCTGATACCTATCCCTCAGACTCAATTAAGTCTCCCGCCTCTGCTCAACCATTGTACTTTTATATAATTGTGCTTTGTTTATTTATATCTTTATAGCACTCAGTGAGAATTCTATCTGTTGCATGCTATGGTTGAATGTGTCTGCCAAAGAGCATGTATTGGAAACTTAATGCAACAGTGTTGAGAAGTGGGGCCTAATGAGATAATTAGGCCTCGAGGGCTCTGCCCTTATGAATGGATTAAAGCTGCCATCTTAGGAGTGGGTTTCCTATAAATGTATAAATTTGGCACCCTTTTTGTTGTACTCTCTTGTTCTCTCTCATCCTCTCTTTGCTCTTGTGCCATGAGGTGATGAAGCAAGAAGGCCTTCACCAGATGCTGGTGCCTTCATCTTGGACTTCCCAGCCTCTAGAACTGTAATAAATAAATTTCTGTTCATTATAAATTATTCAGTCACATGTATTCTGCTATAGAAGCACAAAATGAACTAAGATAGTGCACTTTCAAGGAAATTAGGAAGGACTGCTTGCCTGCTAAAGAGATTCCACTATCTGGCTCCCATTGCCTGAAGTTTTAATATAAAAACTAGAAATGGATTTGCCATGAAGCTCATATAGTTTCAGCTTTAGCATCTTCAATTAAAGAGGCCCATCTTAGTGCTGGAAGTTGTAGAATATTCTAGATGACAGCAGAGGCAGATTGCTGCCAATAAGCAGGCCTACGTAATAATATTTGTAAATTTTCAGAAGAAATATAAATAAAAATGGACATGAATCTCCAAGTCTTCAATATTTTGTTGTCATTTCTTTACTCATTCTAAAACAGTGGCCACTTTCATACCTAATCTTCTATTTGTAATTTTATATGTTTTCTATTAGAGGGCCTTATAAAGTTTACAAACTTCTACCCTCACAACATTAGGATTCACCTCTAATTATCACACTATTTTCATAACTGAAGTCATTCGTTCAGAGTAAAGCCTTGTCTAGTTCTCTCTTTCCTTGAAACGTCTTTAATTTTATAGCTGGAATTATTTAGGGAATTCTGAGCCTTATTAGAAACCAGTTTTGTCCTAAACCAAAGCTTAGTTCAGTCTCTCTGCGAAGGTCAGCAATGTTACAGATCCTTTTCTGATCTTGCAGGAATGTGGTAGTTTCCCATGTTTCTTGTAATCACCTGGCCTATTCTAATAACCGAGTTCCTTTCTTATTTCTCCATGTTTGGGCCCTTTCTTGAATTATCCATCATGGAATATAGTCTCAGAGCTGTAAAAAAAGAAGACATATTGTTTAGGGAAACCTTTGACTCAAGCCTCTAGAAATACTAGACATTGAATTGCTTAAAGACACATGTACCCACATACAAGGGAACAACAAGACAACAACAGCAACAAAAGGTGGTATTGCAAGAATGGGAAACAATATGCATGAAACCAGCAAAGTGGACTAGAAGAACAATAAGGGAGATGACTTGCTAAGAGATAGTAAAAGGAGAGGATTGGAAATAGTTTGTTAGAAAAGTATGGGGATGCTGGAGGGCCTTGAAAGTTAAACATGAGACTTACCATTTATGACAATTTACCCTGACAGTATTGGAGATTAGTACTGATTTTTCTTTCTTAAGTGGGCCCTTACATATTGCTTTGAAATATTCTGAATCATATTGAAAAGGTTTGCAGCTATTTATGGATAATGAGAGCATGTAGGATTTAAAGTATATTGATAGTACAGAGATAAAATGATCAGTACATTTCTGTTGCTGAGGTTATGGATAATGTATTATATCTTTTTTTCCCTCCCTCTACCAAGTTTTCCGCATGCAGTATTTAGTTATTTTTTAATTAGAGAAAAGCAAAACTATTAATGTTACAGATGTTTTGGGGAAAGGATATAAATATAAACACTAAAGACAGATTTAACTACACATGCCAATTGATTTACAAAAATTATTTTAGATGGTTAACATATATGAGTTCTAAAATTTTATATATCTGC
>NW_012140525.1:1248115-1252812 GCF_000956105.1 Propithecus coquereli | reverse complement strand
AACTAGCATATTTCCTTTTCATGCACTTTTTTTGATAATCCTTATTTTGAAAATCCCTCAGAAAATTTTTTGAAATGTTGCAATAATTAATTGCTTTATGCAGTAAGCATCAAATCAAGAATTTAATGTTTATTCATTTCTTTTGCAACAGTACTTCAAGCTTCTTTCATTTTAATGCTGGCAATGTGGTAATAAACGAAAATATTTTTGAGACTGATTTTATCGATAGTCACCCTAACTCAAGTGATTAAGGAGAATACCATAGTCTGTAGTTATTAAATGATAGTTTTATTCCTTTCAAAATAGTTATTCATCTTGGTTGGCTGCTCTAGTGGAATTTTGTTTAAGACTCTAAGATTTGTATTAGAAGGCAGCTGTGACTTAGTCTTGCTTTAAATTCTTATTACTATAGTACACTAAGAAAGGATAACTAGTAAAAGAACCAAAATGTATATGTCTTAATCCGAAAAGTGCTATCACTTCAAAGTGAATTACAGCACCATATGGAAAAAGGCTTGCATTGTTATACAGGTTCATCCATTCATTTCAACAGGATTAAAATAAATGATGCACTCATCTCACAGGGCATCGAAATGTGTGGTGATGAAAGGAAAGGGTGAACTTCAAAGATGCGATGTGCAAGATTTCAGATTTGAGAGAGGGATTTACTTCTCAAATTGTCATTGTCATTGATTGGATTTACTAATCAATGAGCAAAAATGAACTGAAATGAGAAGCCGTGCCTAAAACTGGTAAATCTATAACTCATATTTTACTTTTGCTTGTTGAAAGACAGGGCAGTTTTGATGCATGGCTGTGATAACATTATAGATGAACCCTAAACTCATATCCTGGATCCTCATCTAAAGCCATCTCAAAACTGCATCTAAATTTGCTTTGCAATGTAATTATTAATTCGGAAGTGTTTTTCTAAAATAAAATTTTAGATTTTAGTCATGCCTTGATTTTTCTGGCTTTGTGAATTCATATCTGTGGTTTTACATTTTTAACCTTTGTGTATTTTACATGATTTCAGCCATTTTTTCAAGCATTGGGATGATTATCTAGATCATAGATCTTAGTTAATCATTCAAATTTTACATTACACAAAAATGCCTGATTAATTAAATAACATTAATGAAAACTACTGCATGGACTATGCAAGTTTAAAGATCAGTTGTCGGTGATTCTATATTTTTCCAATAATTATTTTAAGCCAATTCATTTTCTTTTCACAAAATACACACGTGAGTGCTAATCATGATTATTTTGAGGTTGTGTGGACCACAACTTATGGCAGCCCTGATAGCAAAAACATCCTTTAAAAAAATTTCTTTTGCAGTTTTTTGTTTGGAGTGATGAAAAGCTTTTGGAAATATTAATAATGGCTGCTTAAAATTGTCAGTGTGACTAATGTCACTGAATTGGACACTTAAAATCGTTCAAATGACATATTTTATTATAATAAAAAAACATAATGAAGAACTTAAGAAAAAAATAAATAAATCGTGTGTTTTATAATCCCAATTAACATCTTTGAAACATTAAATTTGGGTCAAAGGACTTGTGTCACTATATCACAACAGGCCAGTGCAGATGATTCAAGTTTTTCACTGGAAATTCTGAAAAAGAAACAGTTGTAAGGTGTTCTCGTCAGGAACTTTGTACCGATTCTCCCTGGTTAAATGTGAACTGGGCTTTCAGAGTCTGCTGAGTGAAAGCTGCAGCCTTTTCAATTGGTAATGTTTTGAAATTTTCCATCTGATTTAGTCAGCTAGGAGGTTTAGGAGTATCCATTTCCAATATTGAGGTTGAGGTAGTTGGCAACTTGATCCCTTTATTGCTTCTGGGTTCCTCCCTCAACTGGCCATAACAGCCAAGTGCTGTTTAGAGGCATGTGGGAGAATCAAAGAGTGTGAATCTCACATCCTCTTAAAATTCTGTCTTCTGTTTGGACTAGTCATCCCAATACTCAAAACCATCCCCAAGAAATGGAAAGGGAAAATCTCAGGGTGAGAGAAGTGGGATATTTCAAAACTTTGCCAAAAACAGCAAGGCTGGGAAATCCTTGGCAAAACAGAAGAGCTGGCTACTTTAACACCTTTCTCATTGCTGGAGTCCCAGGTGATTGAGTCTGGCCTCCTGTTAACTACAGTGCTACTGTCCCCAAAGTTTCTGTTTTTGCAGGTGGAAAAGCAGTCGGGGCAGCAGCACCTTCTCTCCAACCCAAACATTCTTTTCCAGGCCCTCTGCGGAGCAGCCTGCTCCAGTGAGCATGGCATTCAGTTACCAAATCCCTGAAGGCCCATTAGACCTTAACCAAATGACAGCCTGTAAAGTTCCTTGGCGCAAAGAATTAGGTTGAGCTGTTAACCTTCCCCATGCAAAGGACAACAAAGAAATTCTAGTAAGAGGTAAAAGGACAGACACTCAATTTACTGTTTTACTATTAAATTCTCATCTTTTGCTCGTGGAAAAAAATGTGTTCACTTTTCGCAGCCATTTTCCTTTGGCAACTGGCACAGGGGGCTACCTGCGGCAGCAGCCTCTTTGCTTCTCTGCCATTTATTATCCCATTCCTGCTTGCTGCCTGCTCCACTCAAGCACCTTATATAAAGTGATACTGCTTAAGCTGAAGTGCTAAAGTCTGCCGGCCCTAAATGGGATATGGAAATGCGGGAATATTAGCTCTTAAACAGTAGGCTTGAATTTCTTTCATCCATATATCCCTAAGGCAAACTGGGTTTTAAAGCCAAAATCACAGGTTGCCTTTTGCTTTGTAAATCAGCAGTTGGATGTGTAATTGGGATTTTTTTTTTTTTTTTAAATGTCAAAATGACTCTTGGGTGTTGATCTGGCAAGTAGAAATAACATAGAAGGGCTGTATAAGTAGTTGTGGAATAGCAGTTAAAATCTCATAATCTGACTTTAACAATTGATTTTGCTCCAAATTTCCATATTGGTATTATTCAGCTTTTGGCTGAAGATCTGGAAATGGAACTTTTCCCAATGAAACTCAGATTAAGCCTAATATTGGACTTACCGTGTTCATAGATTGGGTAGGTAAGTTTTAAACATCTAATTTTCAGGCCAGCTTATAGAAAAAGGAGATGAAAAGACCATTTCATTTATTCCCCTGGTGGGTGGAACATTTTCTTCCAATACGTTTTCCAATTTACTTTTGAAATTTATGGAGCTTATGAAAAGTACCATTCCATTATCTAATAGTTCTTGCTAATGGGCAGTTTCCTTAAATACCCAACCTAAATTTTCCATTGCTCATCTGACTTCAAATCTTCCCCCTTTTCCAATCATATGGATTTTATAACTTAATGTTTGCTAAATCCTTAGTTAATAGACATTCTCAAGATTGTAATTTTAAAACAATGTATATTAAGTGATTTTGTTCTCACAGAAATTATGTAAACTACTGATTGAATGTCTCAAACATTTATGCCCTATCTCTAAAAGAGTGAAAACTTTCTTTGTAAACTATTGCTCTGGAAAGCAAGAGATGAACCCATTTATTTTGCCTAGCTAAGAGAATTGTTTTGCTTTGATTGATGCTGTCAGAGTCTTTAAGAAAGAATAAAAGGTAAAATGAGCATGCTTGTGGTTATTCTCTGAGGTTGAGTCAAGAATAGCATACACGGGGATTCAAAATACATTTTACAGAATTGATGAGCAGCAATTTCTTTCAATCACTAGTAACTTGTGTGGTGTTCAATCATTGACCTACCAGCAAAAGTTTGCATCTTTCATTACCAGTTCCCTGAGATATTTGAACCTTTTAGTCCACTCACATTTCAACTTTTATATTAAGTGTTGAAAAGCCATCCTTCCAGACTTGTCAATTCAGCAGCTATATGGATTAAAATTGTTGCAAATCTTTTCTGCGTATTCTTTCTTATAATTAATTTCATCCATTTGGTAATAATGGCTTACTACGTACTTACTACGTACCAAGCACTATTTCAAGTGCTTGAACTGAATTAATTTAGCCTTCACGGAAATCTTCTTTGTTAGATATATTTATTGGCCCATGTTATAGATGAAGAAAATAAAACACATATTAATTCATTTGCTTAAGGTTTCCCTTCTTGAGTGAAACAAAACCAGGATTATCAGATTGCATGTACTTGGTCTCCAGAAACCATGCTTTTAACCACAAGTCTACGATAGTCAAAATGTGAATATTTATACTATTAAAGAATACTTCACCATAGCACATATAGAATATTCTTGCCAAAAACATTAAAACTGAATTTCATCAAGTCTCTACATCCAATTTCTAATTTACAGGAAATACAGAGGATATAGGAACATATTAAGAAACCACAGGGATGCTGTCAGCAAAATTCAGACTACAGGAAACTAGATATACAAGGAATCTGGTTTTAACAAATAAATTACAAGAAAGAGCAAGAGAGTGTGTGCATATGTGAAAGCAGTATATTTAATATCACTGAGTACATTTCTAATGTTCTCATCACAAAAATGTTATATATTTGGGGTGATGCATATGTTAATTAGTTTAGTTCGAACTAAGCTAGTTATGATTAGAAAATCATAATACCACTTGTACCACATAAATATATACAACTGTAATTTGTCAATATATAATTTAAAACTTTTAAAAAACATTTTAAAAAGATTGAATGCAAAGCATGAAGGAGGAAAGTATGGCACTCAAGACC
>NW_012140525.1:1243665-1245595 GCF_000956105.1 Propithecus coquereli | reverse complement strand
AATAGTGGTTACATTGATCAAAATGTTAATTCTTTTCCTTTTATCCCCAATAAAAGTGGTCATTTTAAAATTTTAATTTTTATCTCCAATTCAAGATAGTCATGATCAAAGTGTTGATGATCATTACTTTTATTTGTCAGTGTCACCCATAAAATTGTAAAAAAATGAAAGGATAAAACAACGGGGTGAAGATTATATTCTTACCTTAAAATAATTTCAAAATAGGAATAAATTAAGAATTGACCAAGTGATGAGAGACGAGAGCATTGCCTGTATCATTTACACAATGTCCTGATTTTTTATCTCTGTCATAAACCCTAAAAGCTGGAAAAAGCAATGGTTTGTCACTTTTTATTTTTCTCCATTCATAAGTTTTCTTAAAAATCTGATCCTATTCTAAATGTTTCTTCCCACAGTGACCATATTTCTGTCCTGGTTTACAACTTTTATGGTTGTGTAACTATTACTAGTATCCATTTTTGCTCTAAAATATCCTGAGTTAGACAATAAATTATATGGTCAACCTAGCCCATATCTGTGTGCATAATTAATTCCAAAAATCCTAGTTAACTTTAGAATCCTGCTCTGTATGACATGAATCTTATTTAATTATAATCTGAGTTGTGATTTGTAATGCCTTTTCTGTGAATGTCAAAAGTTTTAAAAGTTTTAACTAAACTATGTTTTTTATCAGATTAGAAAATATGATTCAGGAACCATTACATTAAACATTTATATGTTATTAATTTTGGAGAAAAGGTAGTGTATAATGAGTTATGCAAAATATACTTTGATAATTATGCATTGATTCTTTTGCATATGGACAGAAGTTTCTCAAAAGTTAAAAACATTAGTCTGACAAATATTTTTACAAAATATTGAAAAAATTTGTTCTGAAATAGTCTGCTCAGCAATGCCATGTAAAATATTAAGAGTAGATACAATTTAAAGTATTACTATGTATTTATTATGTAAATCATACTGGGAAGTTAGCATTATGCATATATATATTTTTTAAATGGGTCAAGTACAGCACCTTAATTGATCAATGGGGAAATCAGCTTATGACATTTAGATTCACCCATGACCTTATGTAAAAAGAAGAGGAATTGCTTTCTGTGTGACATTGGATTGGCATCAATTATCTCCAGGGAAATGGAAAATCCTGAACTGATGCTTTAAAGGATAAAGAGCCTTTCAGGCACCTCTAAAGTGTGTTTAGTAAACCATGCAGATTGATGTAATCGTACCCTGAATGTAACTTTCAGAATGAAATATGGATAATAATTAGGTAAAATGTTATTTTGAGATTTTATTCCCAAATGGTCCATTGCTTTCATATTCTAAATTCCAATGCCCTTGTAGGTCCAATTAAGATGCTTAATTGAAGAATTCCAAGTAAGCAGACTGCCCTGGCACCCAGAGGGTATTGTGCCTGGTAATGATAGTGCTGAACTGGGCAGAAAGAATATGCACAAATGTTAGCAGAGGAACATATATTTACAATGTGACATTTATTTTCCAAGCATAAAGAAAATTAAGCCTGAGAGTCAGGGGTACTATGGTAACCTAGAGTGTACTTGATTTCTTTTTTTCCAAGTCTAATTTTAAACTATCTACCACTTCATCTCCTCCACCTCTGCAATCCCTTCATTCGTTCTTAAGTAATGCATAAAAATGCAACAAGAGGTAGCAAATTTTAAGTTATTATCATTATTTTTCCACTTTTATCTGTGGCTTAGTTTGTTTGAAATTCAGGCTGAGGGAAGTCATTTTGTGACTGCCAGGCAGTGCTTCCCAGCCAGAACTATTAGAACAATAAAAGCTAAAGTTTGACTAAGGGCACTAGAAAGAGAATTGTCTATACACATTTGATTTTTATACACACATGTAGCACACAATTATACATGGCCTTATGTTGCACCAACAC
>NW_012140525.1:1239917-1242055 GCF_000956105.1 Propithecus coquereli | reverse complement strand
CAGATAAAATTATATGATTTCCAGGGTTTCCTTCAAAACAATATGGGATGGGACAAGAGGGTCAGGGTATCGAAGATATAAATTGGTCATGGGTTGAAAATAATTGATAATAGGTTATAGAGATATATGAGTTTATTCTATTTGGGGTCTTTTTTTGTATGCTTGAAATTTTCAAAAATTAAAAGTAAAAAGAATTAAAATAAAATGGAAAACAATAATTAGTGGCAATTCTTGCAATCATTTGAAAGAAGTGTGCTTTGTGACAACTTATGAAATTAGTTACTACATAGAAGTGAGCCAAAAGGTTTCGAATGCTAATGGTTTTATGTCATAAACTGCCAATTCTCATATTTGAATTAGCTTATGTTTCTTTCAAGAAGAACCCTGCAGAGCATCATTGTGACTTTAAGCGTTAGTCTATAGTGAGAAAATTTATTTCCAAAAGGAGTCTGACAGCAAATAAAAAGATTGCAGAAATCCTTCAGAGCAAAGTATGATCAGATTTACTGTAAGTGGTACTCATTTACCAAAAGTGATTAAATTATAGTCAGGATGTACCCTGAAGTACCTACTTTGGTAGACAGACTGGAATATATTTAGAAAACATAGAACACTGCTTTACATCTGTGCTTTATCTTTCACAAACTACCCTTATGTTTTCATTATAGTGGAATGCACTGTGTTTCTATTATCTATTTCAGTGTGCTTAGAACTGTGGTCCCCAACCCCCAGGCAGTAGACTGGTACCAGTCTGTGGCCTGTTAGGCACCAGCCGCACAGCAGGTGAGCAGCAAGTGAAGTTTCATTTGTATTTGCAGCCACTCCCCATCGCTGGCATCACCGCATAAGCTCCACCTCCTGTCAGATCAGCAGCAGCATTAGATTCTTACAGGAGCGTGAACCCTACTGTAAACTGCGCATGCGAGGGATCTAGTTTGCACTCTCCTTATGAGAATCTAATGCCTGATGATCTCAGGTGGAGCTAAGGTGGTGATGTTAGCGCTGGGGAGTGGCTGCAAATACAGATTATCTTTAGCAGAGAGGTTTGACTACACAATAAATGTAATGTGCTTGAATCTCCCGAAATCATCCTCTCTGCTCCCGTCCATGGAAAAATTGTTTTCCATGAAACTGGTCCCTGGTGCCAAAAAAGTTGGGGACTGCTGGCTTAGAACATGAAACTTGTTGCAAAGATCATATTTTTCTTAAACAATATTGATCAGATTTAAAGGGCACTATGTGCATCGTGAATTTTTTTTCTATAGATATTGGAAGGTAAAGGTTCTTGACTTAAATGCATTATGGTAGTGAGAGTTAGACGATGCCACAAATGGGAATAGAATAGCATCAGCCATAACAAGGGTGTTAACTTTTATGGTAATGCATGGCTGACTTCTTTCAAGCAAGCGTAACTATATGCTTTGGGGAAACCATTCCCTAGTAGTTATTAGATATACTTTCCTTCATAAATGACAGAAATATCTGTTCTTAAAGTTAACTATTCAAACTAAGATTTCCTAAATATATAATCAGTCAAAAATAATATTTTGGCCTTCAGAAACACAGAAGGAAATCATTATGAATTTATGGGGCCAGAGCCATAAATATATATAGCATCTATAGTATACTGTGCTTATGAAAACTACTTCATGTGCTAGATTAAGGTTACATTTATTGCATTTGAATATAGTTAAGCAGAGTACTTCACATCCTCATTTTACTTTGGTTTCACCTCTCCACCGTAAGACCGTAAGTCATCAGCACTCATAACAGAGTGGACAATTTGAAAGACGTGCAGCTCTTGATCTCCTTGTTGATCTCTGTTCTCTGTGATGGAAATTATGAATTTACATTTTCATTCAACAGCCTGCAGGGGAGAGGAATCAGAATCTAGCTAAAGCATGTGCTTGACAAAACATCTGTTACATTGTATGATGCAGTCTTGCTGTTGCCGGTAATCGTGGGATGAGTCGCAAGGTTATAGGGCTGTGTTACTTCATGCCAGCTATTTCATTAGATTTTTTGCATTAACACACAATATCCTGTTATCTAAAAAAGATAACATGACAAGATTTTTGTAAAATCCTTTTTCAGGAAAATACTGAAGACCCTTAATTGTCTGTAATAATTTAAATTAA
>NW_012140525.1:1225980-1226327 GCF_000956105.1 Propithecus coquereli | reverse complement strand
GGATATGCTTAGTGATTTTTTTTCCCTCGGGCCTAGGTCAGCTCCTGGTGTACAGTAAGTTTAGGATTCGGTCTGGGACCCACTTGGTTTATTGTGACAACTACAGTATGAAAGAAAACTGTCCAGTGACACTCAAATGAAGTTCAGAGCCCACGTTTGCTTTTACTTTTCTCTCATATATATGTTGTTTAAGGGGTTTTTAGACTCATAAGGTTGGAGATGTAGAATTCTCCCCTACACAGGTTGCACAGTTGCTTCTTCTTCATATATTGTCTCAAATAAACTGACACCAGGTATCCTCCTAAAAGGGCATTTTGCTCCAGAGTGTATTTCTCTGGGAATATTTA
>NW_012140525.1:1223144-1225930 GCF_000956105.1 Propithecus coquereli | reverse complement strand
ACTACGGGCTTTGTCAAACTACATAATGAGAAACAGAATATTTGTTTTTCCTTTCAAAAAACAGACAGCTAAAATTGGATATAGAAGTTTTCTATTTCTAAGCTAAAGATGATTTCTTAGAAAGATTATCTTTTCAGTATTTTCTTTTTGTGAATAGTCAATAATTGTGCATAATTATTTCACTGTTCCCTCTGCCCTGCTCTCATTATTTTTAAAGCTATCTCCTGCATTTGAAGGTCATTCTTTTTTCCCATTCACTGGCATTCTAACCCAGTACTCAAATGACTCACACCAACTTCTTTAATTTCCATACATTAATTTTCTCTGGAAATGACACCAATAGTGCTGACAATTTTCTCATTGACCCAGCAAGTGTTAGTTGTCCTTAGTCATGATCCAGAAACACAGTTTCTGCCACAAATCCTGCGTATAAAATTAGTGCCCTCACTTATGGGACAAATGGCAACACTAATGGTACATTTGTCTTATTATAGAGCTGCTTAATGGTCAAATCTCCCTGATTACTACAAATTTCTAGATTCACTCATCTTCTGATTTAACAAATTTCAGTATCCTATATCTGGGTTAAACAAATACTGCTCATGTTCAAATATTCTGTATTTGTCAAGAAGTTCAAATACATTGGAATTGAAATGCTCCTTATTCCTATGTGCCTGTAAAAGGATAAAAGCTAGAGAAACAGTTATCCTGGCTTTGAAACCAGTTCATACTGGTGTTTTGCTTAATTACATAAGGAATTGAAGCGTGGCCTTTTCTTCCTTCAAGTGACATTTTGAGTGTCCTTAAAATACATAAATGAGAGAAAATTGCTGAGAATAGAGTTTTGCAATAGTTGAAACACTTCCTGCTGGCCAAGCCACTTTGTTTCACATAGGCCTCCATCTTCTGCACACTCTGAGAAAACTGGAACTATATGCAGTTTTGCTTCCAACAGGTTTTATGACAGAAATTTTCAAAAATGATGTGCTCTTTGTGGGACGCAGCTTTCAGAATTTGCTACCATCGGCCACCTTGTTCAAAATTGTATCCTCCAAAAGAAAAACCACCCTACCTTTAACCTCCTGACTTTTAAATGGTTGGTGCTTAGTTAATGACAGCCGTCAAACATTACCAGGACTGCTGGCAACAAACTTGGTGAAATTGAAACTCTGACATTTGAAATAAAGTGAGTGCTAGGGTATGGTATATAGCAAATAAGAAATTTTCGTCCTCAAAGTAATTGCTCTAATTTGCAGTTTTATGTGTTTTTTGTCCAGAAACACATGACCAGATATAAATAGAATGCCTCCATTTTCACTAACAAGTGCTTATTGAACAGGATCTATCTTTTGCATAGACATGTATCTTTAACTTCCTTATTTCAGAGACAGAAAAATGTAATACATTATTCCATTTCAGCATAAGTTTTAGTCCACTGAAATATTTCTTTATTCTATAATAGGAGTTTGGAAAACCTCCCGGGTGCTATCTTATCAAGAAGGCATCACTAAGAACGATTTTTTTGTCTCTTAGCCCTATATATTAAGATAAAGTATAGGCATCTGGGTGAAACAAATACTACTCAAGTTGAAATATTCTATATCTGTCAGGTAGTTAAAATAAATCTGAATTGAACTGCACCTTATTCAATGCCACAATGTCACAGGTTTATTGTTTTAATGGTAACATTCACGCATAGTGTGTATGTGAATGTACATGTGTGAGTGTGTGTGTGTTTGATGAGGATGAAATGGCTGTTTAGCTCTTAGTAGGATATTTCAATTGACATATTCTTGGGGGGACGTTTTGTGTGTAGTTTGGGGATGTTTCCATGTGCAGTTTTTCCCAGTATTCAATGGCTATTTATATCTGAATTTTACATTGTAAAATAATTTTATGTTTAGATATAAATTAGGTGAAAGATAATAAGTAAATTTGTATTTATAGAATATTGTCTCTGAAACTTTCTTTTAGACAAAGATTTGTTTCATGTTTTAAAACTATGAATTAATATCAGCAAATAAATTTCTAGAATTTGAATTAATTTTATGTTTAGATATAAATTAGGTGAAAGATAATAAGTAAATTTGTATTTATAGAATATTGTCTCTGAAGCTTTCTTTTAGACAAAGATTTGTTTCATGTTTTAAAACTATGAATTAATATCAGCAAATAAATTTCTAGAATTTGAATTGAATTCCTAAACTGAATTCAACACTTTTGGATCAAGAATAAAAGACAATAAAGTACGAAGTTGTACCTTCCATAACGCAGAAATTCGTTACATGGAAATTTACTTTTTTATTTTTAGAAAGTACTAAGTCTCTTATTCTTTAAAATTTCTTATAAAAATATGTATTATCTTTTATTCAAATGATTGTAAGTAAAATAAACAGTTAGCTTGACCTTAACAACTGTAACTCCTGTATTAACTTTGTACGTACTTGAGAATTATAGACACAGCTGAGTAAATTATAGGGAGAATAATTAGAAAAACAGAACAACAGGTGACAATTTGGTCAGGCTGCCAAAATCCTAGATTATTAATTTCTTATTTATCTATCCTTTTCCATTTTATAGTTTTCTTCTTGATATTGGATACTCTGCTCATTCCCTATTGCTCATTTTAATGAATACTTAACCATATGAAATATTTGTTCATTTCAAGGGAATTCCCCTTGGTTTCAAAAAAGAATGCAGAAGCCATTTCAGAGCTTAATTAGGGAGATTTGGAAACTCTATGCTTGTTCAATCAATTTTATCACAAGTAAAAGCATTTTAACTAT
>NW_012140525.1:1208868-1210079 GCF_000956105.1 Propithecus coquereli | reverse complement strand
AACTCATTTTACATGATTTCCCCTCTCAAAGGCACCCTAAATTCTATCATTGGAATTAGGCATCCCTCTCTCATCCCTAACCCTAGCCTAAAGCTGGTTCTTTTTTATCTCCTATTTAATAAATGTCATAACCATCTATCCAGTTTTAAGACAGGGTCCTAGCAGTTACTCTTGTTACTTCTTTCTCTCTTAACACCACTCCTCACCACCTTTCATGGCCTCCTCCATTATATCTTACGTGGCTACAGAAATAATCCTCCTCCTATGCATTCTCCACAGTGCAGCTCGAGTATCACGCAAGTTCAAACCTGAATTATTTCTGCTAAAAACTTTGAGAGATTTCTTCTTGCCTTTAAGATAAAGCCCAATACTTCAAGATGGACTAAAATGAGGATAACTATAGGCCTCCAGTTACTTGGTACATTCCTTAGCTATGCCCATTGTTATTAGTAAGAACCTATTTCACTTTCAAAACTGCCTTGGTTTGGATGATGGAACCACCCTACCTAAATAATCTAGTTTCTGATCTCATCATGTACAAAGTTCCCCCCTACGCCACACTGACCTATAAGCATTTTTATCCACTTACATCTTAATTCTTCAGATTTCAGCTCAGCCTTCAAATTTCAGGGTATGCTTCTAGATTCTCTCCTGTTTCAACCCTATAGCTTCATAAACAGACTCTTTTGTAGCTCTTTTATCATTTTTAGTCAGGGTGGGTCGTGATAAATTTCTATATGCCATTTTAGACTATAAGCTTTCTGGAGTCAAAGAGTATATCATTTTAGCTCACCATTGTATCCTTGAGTGTCTTTCATTGTTTAGACAGAGTGATCATTCAGTAAAACTTTTTTGAAGAATAAATTCTCAGTGCTTCAATGCTTGAGATATCATTAGTAATTCACATTTATTCCAACCTTTGTGAAAAAGTTAATTTTTAATTATGATGGACATTCTTGTAAAATGCAAATATGAATAGCCTTAAGCAATGTTAAGATCTCATTTTTCTGAGTTAGTTCATTGGAGAGTTTCTCCTCTCCATAGGAAGAGCCCAGGGGATGAACCTTGATTGGGAGCAAAGGAAAGATCACTCAAGAATGGGGTAGTGGTGGAAGTTAGAATTGGGAGTGGGAGAGAGAGAGAAGGAGACAGAGAGAGTGAGAGAGAGTGTGTGTATGTAGTTTGGAGGTTTGGAGGTAGGGGAGGCAGAC
>NW_012140525.1:1207691-1208818 GCF_000956105.1 Propithecus coquereli | reverse complement strand
TGATTTTATAACTCTGAGCAAGACTTTTAACATCTCTAGAGTTTTATTTCCTCTTATGTGAAGTGAGTGAACTGGACCAATATGTGTTTCTTTCCATGACTATGGCTTTATTTTTTTATTAAGTCTCATCTATATGCCAGGCACTCAGAGATTGTTTATGGTGTGATAATCTAGAGTAACCTAGTGGAGAATGGTCCTGGAAGTGTCATATTTTGCTCCTAAATTATTTTTTCTTGATGGTAGTATTTCCTAACTTGGGATCCATCATCCTTTGGAAGATTTATGGATGGCCTTTAGGTAGTGTGTGTACTCTCTTGAAACTGTGTGTTAAAAAACTGTCCCTAAATTTTTTCTGGGGTGAGTGTCGATAGCTTTCTAGATTCTCAAGGGACTAGTGGTTCTCTTGCTCATAAGAGATTAAGGACCACTATTCTTTTCCTTTTCCTTACTCCAACTCATCAAACATATGAGGGTGCTAAAGTTCTAGACTTCCAGATACATAAGTTGAATATAGTTAAATGCTTCCATAAACTCATTTATCATACACCATGAACCATCTTCTTTTAACAGATTTTCATATTTTTTTACTATCTACCAATGGATTTTTCAGATGAAAAGAAGAGCAACCCTTGACTCACAGATATGAGAAAGAGGCTTTTTGTCTATGTGACTTACTTTATAGCTATAAACAGCAGGTACATTCAAGGACTCTGCTAGGATAAAGAGAAGAAACTGATTTCTCTCACAGAGAAAATCAGATTAGGAGAATTTATTTTTAAATGAAGAGTCTGTGTTTTGTTTCTCAGAGTGTTTTTTGTTTTCAGAAGCACTAACTTATCTTATGGAATTCTCATTGAAGCTTCTTTCTTTATCATACTGCTCTATCGAGCCTTTGGTTTTTCTTTCATTGATTTTTTTCCCTCCTGTTTTCTCTTTACAAAAGGCATCAGGACATATCTACATGATAGCAAATGGAATAACACATCAGTATTTTCATACAGGATCAAACTCTAGAGGAGACAGAAAATTACTTTGCCTATGGGTGGTGTTTGTGTTTCCAAATACTCCTCTCTCTCTACTATTTATATCAGCGTGGTTGTCATCTTCAATATTTCTGTAAAATACTT
>NW_012140525.1:1205245-1207641 GCF_000956105.1 Propithecus coquereli | reverse complement strand
ATCTTTTAAAGTTTGCCTTAATTATGGGGCTTCTTAATTATTTCTATCTTATAGTAATATAAGAGCTTTTTCCATTGATTTTTGCTGTATCTTAAATGTAGCTGGGTAGACTGTATTATGCTTATATAACAATTCTCTAAGATCACTAATGATTTCCATTGACTTGTAAATTAGGTAAAAACCAACATTCTCTACTACATTTTCTTGGTAGTAACTGTAGCTACAATGAGAAAGTCTTTGTTCTGAAAAATTCGCTTGTTTGAATACTCCCATCCAAGGCCTGCTCTCCCAGTCTTCAAGTTCACCTTGCATGTTTTCACATACATATTTGTTGGCATATCTCTGCTAAATTCAAATAATCTATGTCAACCATGCACTCCAAACTATAGTGCATTTTATGCAATGAGAACACAGCTGGCACAGTGGATTGATTCCATGTACTCTGAACATATGGCTTAGAGGAGGCCAGAGGAGAACAGATTAGAAAACTTGATTTCAATTAGAAGAGATATAGTAGGGTCCACAATCCCGTGCAACATACATATATATGTGTATACATACATATATATATATATAGTTTTTATCAATTTAGGCTTTCTTAAGCACCTGTCTGCAAAATTTACTGAAGTTAACCAAGTTTAAAATAAGAGTGGCCATGAAAGATTTTGCTTCATTATGAATATCAAAATCTATTTTGACTAAGGTCAGAACTACAAAGTGAAGTGAAATCTTTCATGCACTTCTCACTACTGGCAATCTGAAGATTGACTTCAGTATTCATTTGGGTTTTCAAATCACCAACAGGCTAATATGGTTTCTTTTTATCCCAAGAGACATTTGGACATCTTTTGTCCTCTTGCCAGAGATATTGAAGCAGTAAGGATTATAGCCCTATTTGCTTTATCATGGTCTCCAACATTGGGCAAGGGATGGGAGGGATGGGGGATATGAGCAATGCTCTATGGGCTTATGGACTTTCTTAGCCTCAGCAGTCAGATGTCCTTGCATGGCATCTTTTGTCCCCCAGGCAAAATTGGCTGACTTAGGCTTTTGAGTACCTTTTAGATAAATATTTTCATAATATCAGAAATGGGTATTATAGTTCTGTTAGCTATTTCCAAAGACTTTCTTTATTAGGCTTGAACTCCCAGCATCCTTAGGAGAAAGCTATTCCAAGAGGCTACTGGTCAATAACCATGTGATATCTTTTCAGAAGTAGCAAACAATAATCTTGTGGGTGGACTCTACCCCTGCCTCCTCAATCAGTTACTTTATTCATCTGCTCTACTACCTAGAGTGACTCTCAGGACACTACATTGCTGAACATTATTCTTTCATGCAGCAGCTCCTTTAGGAAGGACTTTTTGGTGATCTTAGGATCACCAGATCCTAAGATGATCTGGTGAAGTCAGATTTTGAAACGCAGCATGAGATCTTTGTATTACTTCTATAGCCCGTTAGTTTAAGATGATTTTTAATGTTGTGTTACTGTATATTGACTATGGAGTCAAATTGCTCCCTCTGTTCAGTGGTTTCCCTTAGAGACATGATATCTGGAAGTATGAGGTCTTGTGCATAGAACTTGGTGGGTTCCAAGAAATGGCTCTGATTTTCTACAGCTTGGTAGAGGTAGATGCCAATAGTGTGTTTCGGGGATTTTCCAGGTATTCTCCATTTATCCCTCTAGATCCATCAGTCTTCACCTTTTTGGTTCTTGGGGTGTTAACACTGAACTGCATCAATAGGTACACTTGCCTTCTGGCTTCTGGTTTGGCCAAGTAAGGCACTGGCTGAATATTAGAGGGTTGAAGGAGAGTGAGGTACGGACATTCACTCCCACAGCTTGCACCCTACTGTATTCCTTCAGTGTGGCAGCTCCTTCAGTCCTAAAGGTGTAATGGATTCCCATGTCACAAGCCTTGGTATTCTGCACCATCCCTTCTTGGTTTACTTTGACACTATCCACGCATTTGTAAATAATCCATTAGGTAAATTCTCCTCAATTGTCCCTTTTGATGTGATATATCTTTTCTTCCATGAATTTGACTGAGACAAGAGAGCTTTGTAATTATCAAGTGATTATAATTTTGAATGAGCGATACAAACAATTAAGCACATCCACTGTTTTGGCTCATTTCCAAGATGTTGTTTTCTATAACTTGTGGGTGCAATTGCTGCTCTTTAACTGCATCTCACCAACTTTTATTCTACAATTGTGTTCTTCATTTCCTGAGATGAAATAGCTTCTTTTCCTACTTACATAGTCTTCCAATTTTGATAATTCGTGTTCCCAGATTTGGAATCTAACAGTTGTGTGGACAGTAATCATTTGCACACATTGAGCAGATGTAACTATTTATTTTTAGGAAAGTTGGGAAAAAATGATTACAGTGTCA
>NW_012140525.1:1200017-1201220 GCF_000956105.1 Propithecus coquereli | reverse complement strand
TTAAGCAATGTTAAGATCTCATTTTTCTGAGTTAGTTCATTGGAGAATTTCTCCTCTCCATAGGAAGAGCCCAGGGGATGAACCTTGATTGGGAGCAAAGGAAAGATCACTCAAGAATGGGGTAGTGGTGGAAGTTAGAATTGGGGGTGGGAGAGAGAGAGAAGGAGACAGAGTGAGTGAGAGAGAGTGTGTGTATGTAGTTTGGAGGTTTGGAGGTAGGGGAGGCAGACAACAGGACACCGTCTTTATTTGGCCTTGTATCTTTAAAGGCCTTATAGCCCTTTGAGTTAAAGTCTCAAGTGAGATGCAGCCATCAGAGTAACTTTACAGTTTAACCACTGGAGAAAAATGTTTTGATACAGACAAGCCAGTGGGATTTGCTTTTCTATTTTTCCATAGTCAGGGGGTTCATTCTTGGTCACCAGTCTTTTTACCATCTATAACAACTTTTGTAGCTCTCTGAAGAGGAGAGGAAAAATGATGCGGCTGTATGACAGGTAGAGAGGATAGCCTGAGAGGTCACTATAGCTTTGTTTACTCAGCCCATGGAGGACACAACCTCTGCCCCCCAAGTTGTCAGGATTTTCCAGAAGTTCAATATTGATATAACACCCTGAGTCACCGGTAATCTAATAATGACCTCTGCTGTAAATGCCTTAAACAAAGCTTCCTTAAAAGCAGTCACTCTAGGACAATGCTCAACCTGATAAATGTTTTCACATATTTTACCGTATCGTTTGTCAGGGGATTCAAAAGTATAAACTCTGATTCTAATGGCAGGAACATTTTTTAGCTAAAATCATGAAAACACTAAATGACCTCTGATCTGCTTGGAGAGCATGAGACACTTTGCATTATTTTGCTGACCCACAAAGTGGGAAATGACTACTATAATTACATGATTCAAAGCTCCTCCTAAGCCTCTGCTTCCGCCTTGAAGGCAGATGATGTAATAACCACATGTCAAAGCATCTGAGAATATATTGAAGGTCTCTGGTATTTAGTTTATTTAGTTCCAAGGCAAGACATGTAATCTATTCCCTTGAAAGATACCAGACACATTTGAAATATAGGTTTGTGTTGTGCATTTTCTGTGACTTAATGATAACTTTTGTTTAGCAGTTTGAAAGATCTTTCCAATGATTAGTATTCAGTCATTAATATAATGACTAACAGAGTTAGACTTTCAAATAAAATAAACGA
>NW_012140525.1:1177495-1179051 GCF_000956105.1 Propithecus coquereli | reverse complement strand
TCATAAATGTTGATTTCATATGTCTACTAATGCATATGTGCTTCTACATTTGATCAAACTTGTAAATCACAGAGTGATCACAATCTCTGGGGTCTAATCTATGAAATATACTGTTTTCTTATTTGTGACCTTCTCCTCTAGTCTCATTACTTTCATCTCTTCCTATTTATAACTCCAGGAATGGCCTTCCTCTGCTAAAAAATGCTCTCTGATTAGCTGCTCACTGCTTCCTGAACAGACACTTTCCAGGAATATTTAAGATCTTCTGCTTTGTGGCTTCAAGTTACCTTTCCAGATTAATCCCCCCAACACGAAGCCACCACTAGCCTATAGAGCACAGTTGTGCAAATTAGAAAAAGGCCAAAAGATGTGTCTGCCAATTCTGGGCAGACACAACCTCAAGGCTCAAGTTTGGGATAGAGCACATGGTTGCCTTTGTGAGAAGGAAAATGTCCCTTCCTCTGAATGGACTCACCCTGTACACCAGAGCATGTTGCTTGGCTAGAAGGGCATGGCTGGACATATAGTGAAGAACCACATTTTTGGCATTCCTGTACCTACACACCATATGTTCCTATTAAATAGGTCATTGGTTACTCTCTAAAGCACACTCACCAATTCCCACTTGGGTGCCTTAATTCATCATGTTCCTTCTCATTTATACTTGTGGATGCTTTCTTAAATTTTCCTCAACTGCGACTTCATTCACATAGGCCCTCAACCTATATTTGGTGTATACCCATATGGCTGGCCATATGACTGGTTTGGGGAATACACAAAAAAATGCAGATTTTTTACTCATGAGATAGCTTCTCATCCCCACAACTCGATACGATTATTCTTTCCCCTGACCACCTCACTCTTTGATACACAGAACATTTTATCTGTATTTTGCTTTGAGTATTTGCATTTGCTACTCTCTCTAGTAATGTTTTAGTAAATATATGTTAAACATTTTCTTTGCCGTGAAACTTAATGACATAGACATACAAATCTTGATATCTAAAACAGTGTCTAGCCCTGTAACTTGAGGTTATGAATTAAATTTATTTGAGTTATCCATTACCTGCCTTGAAACTTTAATTGCCACATCATGACTGTAACTCAGTCCATGTATAATATGGCAACAAAGCTGAGTGCCTTTTCTGTTCCATTGCACCTTGAGTTACTTATGGATTGCATCCTTTTGCAGGAGTTCTCAACCAGCATTTAGTGGTGCCTTTCAGACATGTGACACGTGCACAGCTGGAGACAGGATGGTCGAATTATATAGCTCTTTTCTTTTTTTTTTTTCTCTTGCTTTTGGCAGCTCCTCACCTAATGATAAAAACTGTTTTTTACACACTGTAGCTTTCTTCTTCTGCTAAATTCCCATCAACACATGACCCAGATAGATATAGCTGTCAACATCTTCAATTTTTTTTCTATTTATCTTGACAGATCCCTTGGTGCAGTACTAATTTTATCCACTTTAGCATGGAGGTGATTATTTCAACTCATTTTAATGCTACTTCTGTAGAGTTGTTTCTCAGGGTCCATGGGGGATTAGTTCCAGG
>NW_012140525.1:1168513-1177077 GCF_000956105.1 Propithecus coquereli | reverse complement strand
GTACAAATGTTCAGGTTACATATATTGCCTTTGCCTCACCACAGTCAGAGCTACAAGCATGCCCATCTCCCAGACAGTGTGCACCACACCATTAGGTGTGAATATACTCATCCCCCGCCTCCCCTCCCACCGGATGAACGTTACTACAATATGTGCACATAAGTGTTGATCAGTTAATACCAATTTGATGGTGAGTACATGTGGTGATTGTTTTTCCATTCTTGTAATACTTCACTTAGTAGAATGGGCTCCAGCCCCATACAGGGTAATACTCTTTTTGTTCCTTTGGGCCTAATAGGTGTGATGACAATTCTGCTTTTATCAGCCCTGGGTTACCTCGGGGCTCTTGTGGTGTTATTGAACTTTTATAAATAATCTCTTTATGAGATCCTCTCCAAATTATCCTAACATGAGAGCGACATCTGTTTCCTTTTGGAGATGATGTCTGATTAAGAGAACAACAGTAGAGCTGGAGGTTGTAACTATCTGTGCAGTCTCACGTGGGGTGTACATATAGATACTGCCTAGAGGGCAATATTTAGATATTAAGTTTGAGATCATTCAGCTAGACAGAGGAACAAACCTATGGATAACAGAAATTAGACATTAGAGAAAATAGATAGGTCTAAAGTTCTGCGAAATTGCCAGAACGTAAGAATGAAAAGATTAGAGCAATACATGCAGCAAAACAGACATGAGACATCAGTGAGAAGGAGGACCTTGACATTAAAGGCAATTACTTCTCCATTTATCACAGTAACTGCAAGACAGAGATAAGACTTGTGTATCCATAATGGGCTGAGCTGCTAGTTGGAAGCTCATAGCCAAAATAATGGGAGTATTGAAGATAAGGCAACAATTTCCTTTTACAAGCAAATTAGAGCAATACATTTCTCCGTCCTTTGAACAATATGAGTTTTAGAGCCGTATATATATGCTCATCTTCCTCAAATATCCTTCAGTTCTTCTACCAAGCCTGAACCCCCACTTTTTGTAGCGATCTGAGGACAAGATAGCCAATTCATAGTAAATGAGATTTGGAAGAATTATCCAGGTTGTTTAATAGGCTGAATGATAACCCCCAATGATGTCCACACCCTAATACCCAGAACATGTGAATGTGTTACTTACATGGCGGAGGGGCTTTGTAGATGTGATTTAAAGTTACGATCTTGAGACTGGAAGATTATCCTGAATTATCTGGTGGGCCCAATCTATTCACGTGTGTCTTTAAGAGCAGAGAACTTTTCCTGGCTATGGTCAGAGAAAGAGATGTGATGAAGGGAGAAATGGTCAAAAAGATGTAACATTCCTGGCTTTGACAATGGAGGAGGAAGGACACCTTCCAAGGAATGTGGGCAACATCCAAATGCTGGAAAAAGCTAGAAAACAGACTCTTCCCTAGAAACAATAGAAAAATACAGCCCTGTCAAAACCTTGATTTCAGCCTGGTGAGACCCATGTTGGACTTGTGATACATAGAAACATAAGATGATAAATTTGTGTTGTAAGCTAATAAGTTTGTGTACATTTATCACAAAATTAATAGACAAATACTAAAGTGGGTTTACAGAGTGTGGAACTTGGAATACTTTGGATAAGGAAATAAAATATAATAGAAAATCTCAGCTGTCTTGGAACAAACTTGATAAGGGCAAATGCCTATCAGAAAAGACCCTGTAAGTGTGAAAAAAAATGATAAATAAAACAAGTCAATAGGTCAATGGTGAGTTTTGCCAATTAACTAACTATGTAAAAGGTCAAAAATTTATGCATAGAATGTTTGGTATTATTCAGAAAGTCAAGAATATCTGCTTTTTTTTTTTTGGCATATAAGGGGTAGGACAGTGATGGAAATTGAGAGAAAAGAAATTCATAGCTTATAACTAGGCAAGGCTCACTGCTGCCACCTGTAGTCACCTGAAACATCCCCTCTCTTGCTCACGTCTGTGGGCTCTTAACTGTTGCGTATCACAGCTGTTTACATTTTTTATTTGCCATTACTGGGAGCTGAAGAAACCCATTCAGTATACCACAAAACTGAGGTCAGCATTGGCAATGATTATAGAGACAGTGGATTTTGATCACACCGCTATAATATTGATTTTTTTAAAAATTAAAAGAATTTATTTTCTGAAACGTTGTTTCCTCCATTTCAAGAGGAGTTGCTAGAAGAATCTTAATACGCTATGGGGAATGATTTTCAGATAATGACCTCATAGGCTCTCTATAGCCAATAAATTTCAGGAAAGACTATAGAGTTGGAGAATAAGATTCTTCCCTTATTTAGGGCTAGAGAACAAGGTCTTCACACTTGAAGGAAAGGGTAAAATATGTTAAGAAAATAAATCAGTGTATACAATTCATTTCAAAAGCAGTTATAAGAGAAACAAGTTTGAAACATTTTCTAAAGTGTTCAATATTTTAAAAGATTGATGTTTTAGATTTTATGATGAATATGCATTAAAATACAGAAGTCAGCTGGATAATTCAATGAATGTAGATTTTTTTCCCACATTGTCCTGTTTCAATACAATTCACAGCTGTATAAATAATGCCATTCATAAATAGAACCCAAGCAAATTCAATTCTGTTTCTATTAATGTGAAATGTGCTAAAATTTTCCACTTTTGTTTGCCTAAAGAACATGTATGTCTTGGCACACAAAAGCTCTCTTGTGTTCATATAATCGTAAAAAAAAAAAAAAAAGAAAAGAAAAAAAGTTAACCACTACCTCAAAATCCTAAGGGCACTGAGCAATCATCTTTCCAAAGAGGTCTATATTTTCAGACATGACGTGTGTTACTGATTGTGGAACAAAATCCACTGTATAATTTCTGCGGTTGTCTAAAACTGACAAAGCAGCTGGGAGAAAAAAATGTACTGGTTGCAATTTCCCCAGATTTCCTTTCATCTCGCTCTGAGGAATTCTTTTTCAGAGCATACAAAACACAATCCAAAAAGAGAGGCTTTTTTGAATGAAACATATTCTGTCTGAAGCAAGTTCGAAAGTGGCCTAAATGTGAAGCTTTAGAATCTGATGATACCTACTCCATGGAGGCCTGACAGTAAGTCATGTAATACATCGATGATTTTATGGGTTTCTCGGTTAGTAATTCCAGATGGTGTGTCTGTGCTCCGGCTGTGCACTCTACGTAAATCATCTCACTCACGATCAACATATATCCAGAAGTACTTTAATTGGAAACATTTATTTTTACCAGTTATTTATAACTTTTAATAGAATCTCATTTAAGCACACGGGGTCCCTTGTTTTTCATGTGACTGAGCTCTTTTTCTGGAGAGCAGGTTTTGGCTGGATTTGTGCTTCCTCAATATTTATTTCTGAAATTTTTGTGTGTTCAATATATGTGTGGTTTAGTCCTCAGAAATGCTGCTATAGCATCTTCTGCACCTCTCAACACCACCTTCTTGCTAACTCTTATCCTGGACCAAAAAGGACTTCAAAAGAAAAGCATGTTTGCCACAGTTGAAAAATGATTGCTGTTAATGCCAGGGTCTTGGTATCAGCTCTTCAAACCACCATCATTAATCTTAATTAGAAACCTAAAGCAAAGGTTTTTGCCGTTTGCAATTAATATGGGACCTAATTTGGATTCAGTTTCCGAACTGAACTCACTGTCTGCCTGTGTTGGAAAGCGTGTTTTATGCTGCCGGTACCAATATTGTTTTAGTAACCAAGGAAAGAGCAGAGCATTGACTGACATCAGAATAATCTGTGTCGACCATAAGCATTAATCTTATTTAGAAAGTCAAGCTGAACTTTGTCAAAGAAGAAAGGTCTAGGGAAAAAAAAAAGTTTACTTCAAGGCTATACAAAGTATCAAACAAACAGAGCTTCATCTTAGAATTTCTCGTACTGGGGAGGGAGCAAATTTGGCGGTTTGTAATGAAGGCCTTGTCCTTTGCTTTTTTTTTTTTTTATTGTTATTCCACATTCTTTGGAAGAAACAGGTGACAGATGAGATCTTCACAGGACAATCGAGAGATCTACTTGTAATATCCCTGTGTGGAAATGATAAGAAAATTCATATAAAATAGTAATTTAGAGAAAATATCTCTAAGATATTATCACCAATTTTGTAAGCATTTCAAATCATTTTAAATTTTAATTGAATTTATCTAAATTACTAAGCACAGAAATAGCTCTAGACTATTTATTACATTAGAATCACAATTTATTTCATGTTCAAATTGAGCGTCTTAATATCTATGGGCTTGTCTTTTCTAAAGATTGGTAAGTGGAGGCTGTAAGTTTCAGGACTTCTCAGCAGTGTAATAGTTGGTTAAAAGCTAAGCTTTGGTGCATGGAACTTAAATAAAAATTGTCTGATATAAAGAATATTTTATTATCAAATTTTTTACCAATTGCTGTAGTAAACTGATATTGTATCCATGTAAATAAACATATATATACATATACATATTTATATGTGTATAAATATCAGTTTATCAAAGCATATATTTGTGTGTGTATATATAACTCTACCAGCGTATTTATATACTTGTGTTACGTGTGTTTTACACATTTTCCAAATGTAGAAAAAGAAGGATAAAAAAAGGTGTACGGTAGTAGGCAAATCGAGACCAAAAATCTTAGTATTTAAGTTTTAGTAAGTTGATAACTAACCTGCCTCAGTTTTAACACCCTTAAATGAACAAAGATAATGACCTATACATGAGTGTTTGATCTAATGTTATTTGGCTAGGTAAAAGAAGTGTAACTGCAAAGCATTAACGTAAAAAGCTTAGAAATTTCTGATGCTGATCTCATATTGTCTTTATATAACCAAACTTCTTGTATCTTGACTCTAATAAATAAAGAATACAAACATTAACATGGTTGAAGATGGATATTACATATATGTGTATTCATTATACCAATTTCTGTATATATTTGAAAATATTCGAATACTGAATATCAGAATTTTGAAACATTCTGTATATTTGAAAATAACAATAATCAAACATTTAAAAAACAAAACATTAACATGGTCAAAAAATATTGATTGATATTGAATATTGAATATCAGAATATTGAAAGGTTCTATATATTTGAAAACAACAATAAAATATTTAAAAAATAGAACATTAACATGGTCAAGAAATATTGATGGATAGAATAATAAAATTAATTTAAAACTCAAATATGACATCTGTCTCTTTATATTGACTTAAAAATATAAACCCCAAATTTAAACCTCTTCCTCAGAGTACATCCTTCTTTGCATTCCTGTTGAACCCAGAAACTTACTCCAACCAAACAAAACTGAACTTCTCCCACCACTAAACACTTTGGTAATACCGTCTTTGAGGAAGATTGGCAATGGTGAAGATTTACCCTTTCAAAGAGTATTCACCCTTGTGTTGTCAATTTCATTATGGAATGGTGTTTCTCTCAGAATTTTATATAATATGTTTTTATGTGTGTATACAAGTGGCTTTTCAATGTGAGACATTTAGCTATCAGAATTCTATTAAAATAGTGCTATTCTGGTTCTGAAAGATCGTGGATGAATTATCACGGGAATCGTTTATGTAGACAATATTCATTATTCTTATTTACAAAATAGTATTTGCTGATGGCCATGAGAGGGTTTTATTTTGTTTCTGAATTCTCAGTTGGCAACTAAATCAAAAACCCATTTCCAATAACTGCCAGTACATAGCTCACATATTCCTATGCTTCATTTTCTTCAGCTCTCTTATAAAGTTTAAGTGCGATAAAGCTGCAGAATAATCTTCTCTTGCAAAGGGCATCAGTAGACACCTAGTTTGTATTTTCTTATCATTCCATGTTTTTCACTAAATACAGCATTGTCTTTATCTTCTAATCTCTAGTTATAAACTCCTTCATTAAAACCTAAGGGGAATTGTACTAGTAAACATGATGAATTGGGAGATGTCTTTGAAATCTGTAGTCTAGTGAATCACTCTAGCAGCAAGCAGATACTTTGTAATAAATTTGAAAATACTTTAACTGTGGAACATATTACCATCTGCTTTCAGTGTTTTTTTTTTGTCTTGGAATCTATAAAGTTTTAAAATAGAAAAGGAGAATGTCACAGAAAAAATCTTGGCAGTCCCACTGGTAATCCGTGTACTGTGTTTAGTACCACATGTCAAAGACACTAATGCCAAATTGCCTATTGTGCCAACGTGTACATGTTTTCCTATTTGTTGAAGTCTCTTTTAGAATCGATACTATTTTTTCTTTGTCAGAATAGGGAATAGATCCAATTTACTAAAATGTAGAATGAACTTGAAACTGTATTATATTTTGAAAATATGAACTAGCTAGTTCAATATTTTTTAATGAATACTTTAGTAAATTGATTCACAAGCTTAATTACTCTTCCATTTAATGTCTTTCAAGGTATAGTGACTCTGGACCAGGACCTAAGTGGCCATTTTTCATATTGAACTAATGTAATGACATTAATTTTGATATCTATTCATCAGCTTATTAATTCTATCAGATCTAGTGTTTGTAAATCTTTCATAATTGTGGGTCAAAATTAGGTAATCTAGAAAATATACATTTTAAACTACATTTTCATTTTGAGTTAAAGTTAAAATGCCTAGAGCATTCCTAAGAAAATTTTTAAAAATTTGATTGCAGTCTTTTGAAAAATAATTTTTATTAATTTGGGAAAAACATCTTATAAAGAATAAACATTAACATTAATATCTGAGAAAAATATAAGAAACAACATGACGAAAAAACAGAATAATTATTTCCATAAATTTTCCTGTAAATATAGAGATAATATCAACTTTGGACCAATCAGGAGACCCACAAAAATCTAAAACTGTCAAAAAAAAGCATTGTATGAAGTCAAAGTATTGTATACCTAATTGTTTTAAGTTAAAATAGTACTCCGCATTATTTAGAGTTCTCAATCTTGGGAGATAAACATGACAAGCTTACAATATTTTCACTGCATGATTTTTCTATATGCCACTAAAGGCCACACAACTTCAAAAATGAATGAATGATTACATGGACTGCTAATCAAAGCATGAAAGAAAATAGAAAGCTAGGTGGAAAGATTAAAATTGTCTGCATAGCAAAAGTTTATATTCAGGGTTTTTCCTGGAAGAGAATAGATGGTCCTTCTGAAGCCACTAACAGATTTTCTTTCCGCTTCTCTCGCTATCTGCAACATATTCTTACTACATCCTCAAAATATATGAGATGTGTATGTGAATACAGCACATGGACTTTTGAAACACATAAATCTTCAAATCTGCTAAATTCTGTATTAGGAAATTAAATTAGAAAAAAAATGTACAGCCTTAAAATTTAGAGTGCTAAATATTTGCTTTTTTTCCTGTTATATTAGGCTAAAGAGAAACTTTAAAAGGCAATGTTTACATTTGTGACAAAAGCATGACCATTCTCTGTGTCAAACTTTACATTATACCACACATAATTTTAGAACAATTGTGAGACATCCATGGGGAAAAACTGCCTTCTTCCTCTACGAGCACTCCGCCTCCCAGGTGATCTGAGAATAAGCGTGGGAATATGTTTCATTGCTGGTAAACACACCAGTCTTCTGGATCTCTTCTTACATCCTAAGTAAAATTAGATGTAGCATTTTCAGCCTGGTTTCTAAATGTTTTGTCTGCCAGCCAGCAGCTTGTCACCTTGAACAGACTTAACCAATTAGTTCACTTCTCTGGTTCCTGGCTAGACTTGAATCATGTGAACCTTTAATACCATTTCACCAAAAGTTTAAACTGTGATCTTTATGGTGAATAAGTAGTGTCTAGGCCTTGGGAATTTATTTTGTGAAAAACTAGTAGCACCTGTGCTAAATTTTATGGAAGACATAATAATGTTAGCAAACATTTCTCTAAGTGCCTTTACTCTGGGCACCTCTGACTGTTTTCCTGACGAGTAAACACAATTTCCCTTCTTTTTCAGCTAGAGAAAGAGTAAGAAGGAAAGATTAAATGGCATTGTGATAGAAGACTAATATCTAAAAGAAAGAGTCTTAAAAGTTTTAAACTACAGCCTTTTATATTGACAATTCATAAAGGATGCTATTTCAAAACTAATAGATCAAACTCCTAAAGGCAATCTCTAATGTCCAGAACAATATGGAAATTGTTCAGGGGATATAAAAGCATGTAAGGCACAGTTCTTCCTCCCAAGAAGTTATCGATCCTGATATAAACCTAAAAATATATCTTTAATAATAACTACATGCTGTTTGCAGAAATATATCTGAAATAGTTAAAAGGCTGGTTAAAGATTTGGGGTTACTATAAGCAAAATAAGAAAGCAGAGTGAATTCTTCTTAAAGAGGAAGTCAAAGCAGAAAGTGTTAAACCAAAAAAAATGTTTACCTTATATCAATAGAAGTGATTACAATCTTCAGTGAAGCTCAAAAATCATTAATATTCTTTCTGGAAACAAGATGGCTTCACAACACATGAAGATACTATAAACACAATGAAACACAGACAAAGAATATTGATGGAATTTTTTAAAACAACATTATTATTGTTTGAAAAATAAAATGAGTTAAAAA
>NW_012140525.1:1166138-1168075 GCF_000956105.1 Propithecus coquereli | reverse complement strand
TCAAATCATTTTAAATTTTAATTGAATTTATCTAAATTACTAAGCACAGAAATAGCTCTAGACTATTTATTACATTAGAATCACAATTTATTTCATGTTCAAATTGAGCGTCTTAATATCTATGGGCTTGTCTTTTCTAAAGATTGGTAAGTGGAGGCTGTAAGTTTCAGGACTTCTCAGCAGTGTAATAGTTGGTTAAAAGCTAAGCTTTGGTGCATGGAACTTAAATAAAAATTGTCTGATATAAAGAATATTTTATTATCAAATTTTTTACCAATTGCTGTAGTAAACTGATATTGTATCCATGTAAATAAACATATATATACATATACATATTTATATGTGTATAAATATCAGTTTATCAAAGCATATATTTGTGTGTGTATATATAACTCTACCAGCGTATTTATATACTTGTGTTACGTGTGTTTTACACATTTTCCAAATGTAGAAAAAGAAGGATAAAAAAAGGTGTACGGTAGTAGGCAAATCGAGACCAAAAATCTTAGTATTTAAGTTTTAGTAAGTTGATAACTAACCTGCCTCAGTTTTAACACCCTTAAATGAACAAAGATAATGACCTATACATGAGTGTTTGATCTAATGTTATTTGGCTAGGTAAAAGAAGTGTAACTGCAAAGCATTAACGTAAAAAGCTTAGAAATTTCTGATGCTGATCTCATATTGTCTTTATATAACCAAACTTCTTGTATCTTGACTCTAATAAATAAAGAATACAAACATTAACATGGTTGAAGATGGATATTACATATATGTGTATTCATTATACCAATTTCTGTATATATTTGAAAATATTCGAATACTGAATATCAGAATTTTGAAACATTCTGTATATTTGAAAATAACAATAATCAAACATTTAAAAAACAAAACATTAACATGGTCAAAAAATATTGATTGATATTGAATATTGAATATCAGAATATTGAAAGGTTCTATATATTTGAAAACAACAATAAAATATTTAAAAAATAGAACATTAACATGGTCAAGAAATATTGATGGATAGAATAATAAAATTAATTTAAAACTCAAATATGACATCTGTCTCTTTATATTGACTTAAAAATATAAACCCCAAATTTAAACCTCTTCCTCAGAGTACATCCTTCTTTGCATTCCTGTTGAACCCAGAAACTTACTCCAACCAAACAAAACTGAACTTCTCCCACCACTAAACACTTTGGTAATACCGTCTTTGAGGAAGATTGGCAATGGTGAAGATTTACCCTTTCAAAGAGTATTCACCCTTGTGTTGTCAATTTCATTATGGAATGGTGTTTCTCTCAGAATTTTATATAATATGTTTTTATGTGTGTATACAAGTGGCTTTTCAATGTGAGACATTTAGCTATCAGAATTCTATTAAAATAGTGCTATTCTGGTTCTGAAAGATCGTGGATGAATTATCACGGGAATCGTTTATGTAGACAATATTCATTATTCTTATTTACAAAATAGTATTTGCTGATGGCCATGAGAGGGTTTTATTTTGTTTCTGAATTCTCAGTTGGCAACTAAATCAAAAACCCATTTCCAATAACTGCCAGTACATAGCTCACATATTCCTATGCTTCATTTTCTTCAGCTCTCTTATAAAGTTTAAGTGCGATAAAGCTGCAGAATAATCTTCTCTTGCAAAGGGCATCAGTAGACACCTAGTTTGTATTTTCTTATCATTCCATGTTTTTCACTAAATACAGCATTGTCTTTATCTTCTAATCTCTAGTTATAAACTCCTTCATTAAAACCTAAGGGGAATTGTACTAGTAAACATGATGAATTGGGAGATGTCTTTGAAATCTGTAGTCTAGTGAATCACTCTAGCAGCAAGCAGATACTTTGTAATAAATTTGAAAATACTTTAACTGTGGAACATATTACCATCTGCTTTCAGTGTTGGTTTTTTTTTTTTT
>NW_012140525.1:1161826-1163429 GCF_000956105.1 Propithecus coquereli | reverse complement strand
TGCATATCATCAAAATGGCAGAGAAAAGATAAATAAATTTCAAAATTTAGATATGTCTTTGTTTTAACCACATTAAAAGTAACTGTAAATTAATTACAGTTTTAAGTAATTATAAACCTTAGTACTCACAAAAATTACCATGCAGAATAACTCTTAAATGAAGACTTATATAATTGCAGAGATATTTAATGTTCATGTAGAGGAATATTTAATATTTTAAATGCATCAAACTACTTAAATCCAGATTCAGGGTAGCTTAAAAAAGCTTCTTTTAAATAGTAGACTGTTTCTAAAATTTACACGGAAGTGCAAAAGACCAAGAATGCTCAAACATCCCCAGAAAAGGAAAGGAGGAAAGGGAACAGATTAGAAACATTTTATTAAACCAAAATATTAAGACTGTGGAAGTCATTCAGGGATATACAATTGCTAATAAAGGAAAACAGATAATTATGAAATAGACTCCTACTTATGAGAAACTTGGCTTTATTACAGAGATGGCATGGCAGGTTTAGGGGCAAATAAGTGACTATTACATAAGAGGAGTTGGAAAATATGGGTTTCTTAAACTAGAAACAAAGCAACAATCATAAATAAAAGACTTACAAATTTGACTATATAAGATTTAATAACATTAGCTCATGAAAATGCATTTTTGAGAAAATGAAGACAGAATACAAACTGGCATAAAATATTTGCAACCTATGCTGACAACAAAGCATTCATTTCCCAATATGTGAGACTTCTCATAGAACTATCAATAAATAAGGAAAAAGAATAGAAACAATATTCAGATATGTGCAGGTATTTTGCAAGAAAAGTAACAAAAATGGCCAATAAAAATGTGAAGATGTGCTGAACTTCATTAGTAATCACAAAAGTGTAATTCAAGATAGCTATGAGATACTATGTGAGTCCCATTCAATAGGCAGAGATTATGCCTGACTACACTGAATTTTACAGATGATGTAGATCACTGAGGTCAATTATACTGGCAGGAGCATAAATTAGAACAATCAGTATGGAAAACAATTTGACATTGCCTTGTGAAACTGAGCCTCAGCTTCCCCTATAACTCAATACTTCAACTCCTAAGTATCTACCCAAGAGAAACTCTCCGAAGTGTACCAGGAAGCATGCACGATTAAGGTTCAGAAAAGCATTTCACTGAAATAGGTAAAAAATCCTGAAACATTATAAATCTCATAAATAAGATAAATAGGTAAATTAATTGCATTATAACCATACAATAGAATATTATGTATCAAGAAACATAAATGAATTAGTTATGTGCAATAATATGGGCCATCTAATTATAATAGCATTGAATGGAAGATCATGGGCAGTATAATGATGACCTTTATATAATATTAAAAATAGATAAAATATAATAATATATTCTTCAGTTCTGTATAAATAAGCACACACACACCTACATATGGGGGAGGCAGAGGAGCTAACTAGGAAAGGAGCACAAGGAAGAATTTACCATGTAAATTAATGATGGTCATTTAATACTTGTGTCATATGCTGCATTCTTATATGTTCATTTTATTATTAAAAAATAAACAAAATAGGCCTGTAATCCTAGCTCTCTGGGAGG
>NW_012140525.1:1150054-1158749 GCF_000956105.1 Propithecus coquereli | reverse complement strand
CATAGTATAATTACAATATGTTTCCGTGTCTCTTATGCTATGCCAGATTTAAAAAAAAAAAAAATGCAATGTCGGCCGGCCTTGGTGGCTCACACCTGCAGCCCTAGCACTTTGGGAGGCTGAGGCAGAAGGATCACTTGAGGCCAGGAATTTGAAACCAGCCTGGGGACCATAAGGAGACCCTGTTTCTCCAAAAATTTTAAAAAATTAGCTGGGCATAGTAGTGCACGCATGTAGTCCCAGCTATTCAGGATGCTAAGGCAAGAGGATCACTTGAGCCCGGGAGTTTTGAGGTTGCAGTGAGCTATGATCATGCTACTGCGCTGCAGCCCAGGCAACGGAGTAAGACCCTGTCTCAAAAAACAAAACAAAACAAAACAAAACAACACACAAAAAAACCAACCAAACAAAAAAACCCCAAACGCACTGTGCTATTTTACTATTCATCTATACTTTTATTATAATGTTTATTTTAATTGCTAAATTATATACTTCCTTCCCAGTGGAAGGCTTATTTATACCTCTGTGATTTTCAGGCATGGCTAGTTGACCTTAACGTTTGTAATTTAGTTTTTATTTATATAAGGTTTGTTCTGGTCCTCTTAACTGTAACCTTTCTAGTTTTTCTTGATTATGAGGCACTCAAAGAGATTTTGGTTTTTTTTCCTTGCATTGAGTTATCTTTTAGATTGAGCTCTTTGACATTTTTAAAAATGTGATGTATATTTCTTTTATCTAGTTCTGTAACATGCTGCTTATTTGCTATGCATTTTCTTTTCATCTTGCTCATGCATGTGGTTAACTCTACCAAAACAATTGTGTAGTGTTACATTATATGGATTAATTCTACTTGGCTCTATAAATGCTCTTCCTGAAGTCTATCTCCCTCCCTCATTCAACTATAGTTTGTGACTTGAGATATGACTTTTTGGTCCACTTTGGCTGAAGAGTTTTGCTGAAACTACATGTAGTCTTTGCTGGATATCCTGAGCGCTGTTTATATTTTTCATTTACGTGAAATGTTATGAACAAGGGTTCCCTCTACTTAGCTAGAAGTGTGATCCCTTGGCAGAAGACTTGTGGCCTCAGATCTTCTTTCTAGTTCATCATGCAGCACTTGAAAATGACTAGCAATTTTTATTCTGTAGGGTTTAAGCCTCTGCTGTTCCTAGACCCCCTAGTAACCGTGTTTACCTTTATTTTCAAATTGATAGACATTGTTGAGAAATCTGGAGATTTTCTTGACTTGCAGTCTTGCCCCAAATGACGTGGAGGTGTTATAACACAAACACTGCTGCAGTAGAACGTTTTGTTTCTTTCCTTCATCAAAATTTTTCAAGGATTATGGCATGAAATTTTACTTTTAACTTGGTTTGCTTGTATCTGTTGAGATTTTTGCTTGGTTTTTACTACTATTTTTCATTTTATCCAATATTGAAGAATGTAGACTATATAATTCAGCTTTGTTACCTAGAATTCTTCTTTTATAATGGTAATTTTTGAAAAAAAAATAACCATGTAAATAGTAAAATCTTAATTTTCTAAAACGAATATTTAGAAAAAGTTGTAAAAGAATGAGTAATTTCTTTGGTTAATTATTATTTTATAATTTTCCTTGTTTTTTCAAATTAATTATAATAAATACTTTGAGTTTCCAAGAAAAAACATACTGCATTATTTTGGAAGTACACAAAAAATTCTCGATCATGTAAGAAATAAATAAAAAATTTTGTATTTTATAGAATTTAATCATATTTGTCAGTTAGCATGTAAAGTGTTGACTGGTAGGACCTTGTTTATGAAGTTTGTTAAATATATAATGTAAAGGAAGTTTAAATAAAACATTATGTAAATATGGGAACTTTTGAGTGACAGAAGGAGGTGTAATTTCAAATGAATTTTTTTAATCAAAATTTATTCAATTATATACTTGGCACTCATTTTAATAGAAATCAATTCTATGTAATTGCCCCTCATTTTGAGTCTGTGCGTCTGAGGATATTGGGGGGAGTCCTTGTCCTGCAGCACTAGATTCCTTTAGCAACTCTGAATATCAAATTTCTTGTTTCCACAGACCAAACCCACTTCAAAATTGACATTGGGACTGGCATAATATCACCAACACATTTTTAAGTTCCAACAATAAAAACCAGCATAACTATCACCTCTTCTCAAAATTATATCCTAAAGAAAAGATTGCATACCCCCAAGTAACATTGAATATCTTTTGACTCTGAAATGCAAGAGCCAATTTCCACAGTTGGTTCCCTGCACTTAAAATTGTTTGAAATAGGACACTTTAGGGATCTTTCCAGAAATTTAGATGGTTAAAGTTTCAGTATTCACAGGTGAAGTACTGGTTTAAGATTAAAATAATACTAACAGTAAGTTTTGAAGTCATGACTGCTGAAAAAGCTTACAGTTTTGTCCCAAACTATTGGATTATAAAATAACTACAGCAGGAAGTATGGGGCTGTGGAGCACATTGTCCTAATGTGAGGTGTGTCTTTTCACATTAGGAGGTAAAATGTGTATATCTTCTCTTAACTGGAAACATCCTTTTCCTTTAGAAAAGGTGATTCACAAAGCCTTATTGGAGAGAGCACACTCACAATTCAACATACAAAATGGACTAGTACAGTCACAAAAACAATGAGGAAGTGAACCTACTGCAGGCAAATCTCTTCAATTCATTACAAAATAAAATTTAGGACTGGACTATTTCATTCTGGATTGCTTTTTGCAACCTCGTAATGTGTTTAATGGAAGTAATTTGTTAATAAAACAGTGGTAATGAAACAGAAGTATCTGTTTACAGCAGTCCTCTTATAGTTCTTGTGCTTATGCCTGCTTTCATTATTCATAGAGAAAGATACACAATTTGGTCTGGTGTACATCAGTAATAGAAAACCACTTACAGGAGGATAGGAAAGGACATCATCGGTAGAGTATAATGTCTGTATCTTGAATCATTATTGCCCCCTTTGGAGTGTTTTTTCAACCTTAAAGGCAATAGATCTTGAAGCAAGCTAAAAGCTACAATAAAAACATATTTTACCTTTAGCCCTTTAAACAATATCTCTTTGATCTAAATGGTCTCTCTGCTTCAGCAATTACCACTTAAGTTTTTCTCATTTCTTGTCTTGGGAGCGTACATTCTAGTCTGAACCAATAGTAGAATTCTAGAAACAAAATGTTTTTTCAAAAATAGATGAGTTCTTTTTCCTTATGTATCTATGGAAAGTTTATTTTTTCTTCTGTTTGATTATATTTATTGATAACATATTCACATTGTTTGTATAATCTGCAGAAAATATTGAGATCCCTCAATGAAAATATGAAGACAACAATCATAATTGCCCAAAACTAAAATGACAATAATAAAAAAATTCATTGAAAAAATTAATAAGATTTTTAAAGTAATCTATGAATAAAATGACCACTTGTTATTTCAGTTTTGAAGACACCGATTTCATGGTTTAGTTAGGTTTGATAGCAGAATTGCAATTAGAATTGTTTTTAAAAAAGACATTCACTATTTACAATATATTTTGATTTAGTAAATTTGTTCAATATGTATTATAACACAAAATACTGTATTAAGAAAAAGAACGTCTAAAATGCAATTTTCAAGTATAGTGTGATACTAAAACACAATTTATGTTTTAGTATCTTGTAATCTCTTATGCATTCTTTGAAAATTAGTTGATAATTATTATTAAATTTTATTTGGGATATCAAAACAGGTTATATGAAATAATACTGGGAGAGAGTACAGACTTTCAGTTATGAGTAAATTGTGAGGATCTAATGTACAGCATAGTGACTATAGCTAATAATACCATGCTATTTACTTGAAATTTGATAAGAACAGATCTTAAGTGTTGTTACCAGACACACACACACACACACACAGGCACACAAACACAGTAGTAACTATGGTTGGTAATGGGTGATTAATGTGTTAATTAATTTGATTGGGGTCATCATTACACAATGTGTATATGTATATATATATATATATATATATATCTCAAATCATCACTATTTACACCTAGAATATATACAATTGTTATTTGTCAATTATGAAGCTGGATAAATATACTAAGGGGGGAACTTTCTGATTTAAACTAGTTAAAGCATTATTTTAAAAGATCAATAGATTTTTTATTTTTGGAATCACATTTCTCTTTTGTTTTTTTCTGGACATTTCTTTTTTCTAATTTTTAATTTCTTTTTTATTATTTTTTTTATTTCAGCATCTTATGGGGGTACAAATGTTTAGGTTACGTAGATTGCCCTTGCCCAAGGGCAATCAGAGCTTCAAGCGTCTCCATCCCCCAGACGGTGTGCACTGCACCCATTAGGTGTGTACATACCCAACCTTCCTCCCCACTCCCAACTGCCCAACACCTGATGAATGTTATTACTATATGTGCACTTAAGTGTTGATCATTCTCAACTAAAAATCACACAGGAATTTTAAATCCCAGCATGATTCCCAAACCAAGGATTTTCTGTATAGCACGGCATGTCCAGCCTACCAAATCCCAACTCCATCCCATATCCTAGCCAGGGGACATTACATAAACCATGTAAGGCAGTTTCCTCACATGTAAAGATAACAATAATTCCTACCATAGATGGATTTCCGTGATTATATCAAAGCACAGACTATGATAAGATAAAATAGATTCACCATTGACATTACCTTATCATTAGTACATGGGGAAGGGAGATTTTATGTACCCATTAGAATTTTAACTTTCCTGGAATTAGTTTTACCAGATTTCAAAACAAACTATAAAGTTGTGATACTTAATATATGTCATTCAATTCATAAGTGTTGCATCTTACGTGTTTTCTAATATCTAGCATTTATAATGTCATAGACTAGAATAGGCACAGAACTATATACATAGGAAGAAAGAGGGCACTTACGTATCAAAGAAAATTGGAGTGTACTTATGAATCTTCTGCTGAATTTGCCAAATGCACGTGAATGACTTTACCTATTCTAATTTTCACTTCTTCTGAAGTCTCTGTGCAAGGTGTCTACATATACTGTGGGGCTCAGTGCAAAATGACAATGGAATGCAAGGCCCCTTGTTCAAATAGTAGGAAACAAAAACTAGTAAACGTACTAAAATATAAAGCTTTTCTCTTTCCTTTGCAATCTTTCTCTCTCCTGAAACATATATATATATACACACACACACACACACACACACACACACACACATATATTATGTCTCTTCTCCTGAAATACATACACAGTTTTAATTTGCTATTAAATACAATTCTTCCTTGGGCTTAGGGATGGGTACCTGTGGGGCCACTGTAGACATTCACAGGCAACTGAGGGCCCTTTCCCATGATTAAGCAGGCTTATATGGTGCACCAGCTGCTGGGCTCCCCTCCCACCAGCCGCCAGACCAACAAGCTGTACTTCACGTAGGATGGAGAATTCAAGTCAGGCCACAACCTAGGTGAACCAGCAATCTCGAGGAATATTTGATCTCTGCCCCTGGGTGTGTGGGAGGCTCATCCCTATAAGTGTCCTGAAGAATGTGCCATGGTGCTGCCCGCCTGGGATTCCCTGTGACAAGACTCCACAGATTGAGACACCTACCTCCACCCTCTGGGCGTGGGTGTTCCTGCTAAAGCTCTAGCTGGTGACATAGAGCAGCACCTGTCTCTGGGCACAGATGCTAACCTTTCTTCATCCATAGCCCTCAGCCACAGCTCTGGTTGCAAGCCCAAGACACTTGCCCTAGGGGAAGAGGAGATATTCCGAGAGTTTAGGATGTACCTCTCTGGAATATCAAGAAGTATTCATTTCAATTTGATAAATATCTGTTTGTTTTGAAATCTATATTTGTAAACCAAAGTAAAACATAATATCCTTTGAATGAAGATTCTTTTATAGATACTCTTTGGAGCTGTTTGCATTCTTGACAACAGCCTGGCTTCCCAACAGTCTAACACTGCTTTTTGGATAGACCCGTAGGGAGATTTTTGTGCTTGTTATCCAGCTGGTTTTCCTAAATGCCATTCCCACTGCCCTCATTGACTAATGTGACTAAATGCTTTTCCTCCTGCTTCTGTAGATAGCCTATTAGGGTTCTCTGTGTGATTTAATTAAATAAGGTTCTTTCTGGAATTCAGAGACAAATTCAGAAAATACTTTTTGAAATTGAAACAATTAGGTATACACATAAAATATGTGAAATTAAGTGGAAAGATCTCAAGGACATTGTCTCTATTACTTTTCTCTTCAGAGAAATCTGTTCATTGTCTTTTCCCCGTATGCTTAATACTGGAAGTGGGAATGGGAGTTTGTCTTCTACTCTTGACCAAAAGTCCTCGTCCTTGAATAGTTGGGGTGATGTTGTTTTGTCACGTCCCTTACCACTCTTAGCCAACACTTGCTTATAAGCTTTTGAGAAGTTGGCAAGTAACTTGGGATGTGCCTCCCTCCTTCAGGTCTCTCTATCGGGAGCTGTTTGCAAGATGAACCCAGCACCTTAGCCATTTGATTTTTATGATGAGAACATCATCTGCATCCCACTTCGGCATCATGCCGCACATAAGGTCACAGAGCAGAGCTAGCCATCACTGACAGTTCTTTCAGTTGTGAAATTTAGAGTCCATTGTTCCTCCTTAGGAAACTTCCTATGCCTTTGGGTTCGCATTTCTCACTATCTTGCTCTCACTGCATTTGCTCTTCCACACCCACCCCAATTTTCAGTGACTTGCCTTTTTTACCTGCAGCAGCTAAGTCTAACTGTCTTCTCTTTCTTTCTTCCTTTTCTGTCTTCTTAGTCTTGCCTGTTTTCTCTTCCATCACAGACACCTTGAGAAACTTCAATTTTGATTATATTTATACCATGCTTGTTTGTTTCTAGGCCTGATAAGTGGTATAATGAAGGGAAAACATCTAATTCTGTCACTGAGTTTTATTTCAAATTTATAGTCCTCAAGTCTTCAACTAAGCAACACCTTCATTGTTCTCCAGGATTTATTGTTTGGCTATAACCAGCTTTTTCACCCATTCCCTGGATGTATATTCTCACATTTTCATCACTTGCCCCATGCCCTTGATTCTACATTAGCATTCCTTCAGCAAACTACCTTCCTACTTCACAGAGAAGCTAGAAACTATTTGCCAAAATCCCGTATATTTATTTCCCCTTCCTCTTGCAACTACAAAGAAATATGAGTCTGTACCACTTCTCTCTCTCTCTCCTTTCAGACTTCCTTTGCGTGAACGTAAGTGTTGCCTTATCTCTTTCTGGGAAATGTGTTCCATTAATCATCTTTTCTATTTTTATTTTCAATAATACAGTTGGATCTTTTCCTTCAGCTCATAAGCAATTTATAGTTCCCCCCACATTATAAATATAAAAAACAAAAACTTTATTCCCCACACCATTATGCTTTCTACCATCCTCTCTATTTCTAGTACACACACAGTTTTTGAAAGAATATTCTATGTTGGCTATCACAGGTGGTAGCATCTCAGTTACAAGCAAACATTTACCTCTACTTTATTACCAAACATACTGTGACACAGGACCCCAAAGATATATTAAGGACACTTTTTTTTCTTGTCCAGCCCTAAATTATCTGAGGTATTTGGTATCATTGATTGCCTCTGTCTTTTTGATTCTACCTTAAATACCTTTGGTATTCTTTTTTCTTTTTCTTCTTCCTTCCATGATCAGTACCACTTTGTTCCTTTCATAAGCTTTTCATCATTTTTTCTGTCTCAATATGGGAGAATTCAGGCCATCATCTTTATCTCATTTCTTGTCTATCAAATTTCTAAGTGAAATTATTTGGACACCTGAGTTTGGACTCCTGCTTTTAAACAAGATGGAGTAACAAAGATACGATTTACCCTCCTGCCTAAACAACTAAAAATTTGAATGAAATCTATGAAACGATTTTCAACATTGGGTATTACTTATTGAATGGCAGTGATTCATGAGAGACAGGAACAATGAGGTACACACTGATTGCCCCAGCTTACTGCCTCCAAGCCATTTCCAGGTCACAGTTCAGGAAGGGGATAACCAGGTGTAGTCCAGGAAACTCATTGAGTTGAAGAAATGGAGCTGAGAATTGGGGGTCACCAATATATCTTGAGTTCACATTCCAGAGTACCAGGGAGGAGAAATGCACAGAGAGAGAACACGGGAGATTTGCAGAAGGTTCTCTATTCTTTGTGCGAGTAGTGATTGGCATATGTTTTCCAAGGAACTACTTGAGGCAGGAGAAAGGACTACTCACAAGGATTAGAAGAAACAGTAGCTAGAGCTCACACAGGTGCTAGGAAGAGTATCTACTCCCATGCCAGACTGAACAGCTTTATAATACTTGTGACATTAAGTAGAGCACTCAGCAAAGTCTTGTCTCAGTAGTAGGAATAATTATCCCAATGGTAAATGTTGCTTTTGTCCTGTCTGACACATTTTAAGACCTGAAAGTTTTTGTTTACAAATAAGTTGACTATGTTTCAGGACAAAGCTCAAGAAAAACTAAAAAAATACAAAAATATTCATTACTCAACAAGGTAAAATTTACAATGTCTGGCATATATATATTTTATCACAATGTTGTATTTCCTGACTGGAATGAGTAATAAATTGGTATTAAAACAGGTATTTAGTAACATTCTTAAATTTTATTA
>NW_012140525.1:1138047-1150004 GCF_000956105.1 Propithecus coquereli | reverse complement strand
ATTTTTCTTTTTACTTCAGAATATTATGGGAATTAAAATGTTTTGGTTAGATAGATTGCTTTTGTACTGCTTGAGTCAAAGTAATAAGTGTGCCCATCACCCAGATAGTATACATTGTACCCATTAGGTATGATTTCACATATCCTCTCCTCTCCCCTGCTATCTACATGATTTCCGTTGAGTTTTACTTCCATCTGTGCTGATCAATTAGTTCCAATTTAATAGCGAGTACATATGGTGTTTGTTTTTCCATTCTTGTGATACTTCACTTAGGAAAATGGTCTCCAGTTCCATCCAAATTGTTGCAAAGATATTAATTCCTTTTATTTAATGACTGAGTAGTACTCCATGGTATACGTATACCACATTTTATGAATCCACTCATGAATTTATGGGCACTTTGGGTGATTCCACATCTCTGTGATTGTGAATTTTGCTGCAATAAACATTCTAGTACAAATATCTTTTTGATAAAATGACTTTTTTCCTTTTAGGTAAATACCCAGTGTGGGATTGCTGGATCAAATGGTAGGTCTACTTTTAGTTCTTTGAGGAATCTCCATACTACTCTCCATAGAAGCTGCACTAGTTTACATTCTCACCAACACTGTGTAACTGTTTGCTTGTCTCCACACCCACATCAGCATCTATTGTTTTGGGACTTTTTGATAAAAGCCATTCTCACTAGGGTTAGGGGATATCTCATTGTGGTTTTGATTTGCAGTTCCCTGATGATTAGTGATGGTAGCATTTTTCATATGTTTATTGGCCATTAGTTTATCTTCTTTTGAAAAGCTTCTGTTCTTATCTTTTGCCCACTTTTTAATGGGGTTGATTTTTCTTGCTGATTTGCTTGAGTTCTTTATAGATTCTGGTTATTAGTCTTTTATCGGATGTATAGCATGCACATATTTTCTCTCATTCTGTAGGTTGTCTATTTGCTCTGTTGATTGTTTCCTTGACTTGAATGGGGAAAGAAGAGTTCAGACTATTTCTTTTTGCTGATGATATGATCTTAAATCTAGAAAACCCCAAACATTCCCTCTAGAGACTCCTGGAATTAATAAATAAATTCAGCAAAGTCGCAGGTTATAAAATCGATGTACACAAATCAGTAGCATTCCTATATGCCAACAGCAGTCAAGCTGAGAATCAAATCAAAGTCTTAATACCTTTCATAATAGGTACAAGGAAAGTAAAATACCTACAGATATATTTAACCAAGGAAGTGAAATATCTCTGTAAAGAGAACTATGAATCATTGAGGAAGGAAATTGCAGACGATGTAAACAAATGGGAAAACATATCATGCTAATGGATTGATAGAATCAACATTGTTAAAATGTCCATACTAACAAAGTGATTTACAGATTCAATGCAATCCTCATCAAAATACCAATGTCATTTTTCACAGATCTAGGAAAAATAATTCTATGCTTCGTTTGGAACCAGAAAAGAGCCTGAATAGCCAAAGCAACCTTAAGCTTAACCTTAACCAAAGGAACAAATCTGGAGGCATCACTTTTATAAAATTTAAGCTATATTACAAGGTTATAGCAACCATAACAGCATGGTACTGGCACAAAAATAGAGACATAGGCAAATGGAACAGAATAGAGAACTCCAGATATAAAATCGTCCACGTATTGCCACCTGATCTTTTACAAAGTAGACAGCAATATACACTGGAAAAAGAGACCCTGTTCAATAAATAGTGCTTGGAAAATTGGATAGCTGCATGTAGAAGATTGAAACAGGATCCCTGTTTCTCACCACTCACAAAAATTAATTCAAGATGGATAACAGACAAATCTAAGACATGAATCCATAAGAATTCTAGAAGAAAATATTGGAAAAACTCTTCTAGATATTGGCCTAGGCAGAGAATTTATGACAAAGACTCCAAGGGCAATCACAGAAACAACAAAAATAAAAACATTATTTAATTAAAATCAACCTCAAACTGACACAGATGTTAGTATTAGGAGACAAGCACATTAAAATATGTATTTTAACTGTATTTTATATGTTGTAAAAGATAAAAGAAAGATTGAACATGTTGAGCAGAGAAATGGGGACTGTAAGGAAGACCCAAAAGGAACTTCTAAAAGTAAAAACTATTTAATTATAATGTCTGAGAAAAAAATAATGAGAAGGGATTGATCTGAGATCAGTAAACTTGAAGCCATAGCAATAAATTCATTCCAAAATGAACAACATAGAGAAAACACACACACACACACACACATACACACACAACAAAAAAGAAAGGAAAAACATAGGAGACCTGTGAGAGAACTTCAAGTAGCCTAATATATGTGTAATTGGAGTTCCTTGGCTTTCCTAAAGAAAATAAGGAAATAGTACATTTGTTTGAAGAAATAATCACCAAAATGTTCTTACTTTGATGGAAATGATAAATCATCAGACTCTAGAAGCTAAGCGAAACTCAAACTTATATATATGTGTTCCCATAAATCCCAGAGGCTTTCTCCATTCTTTTTCATAATTTTTTTTTCTTTTTTATCCTCTATTTTCAAACGACCTACCTTTGAGCTCATGGGTTCATTCTTTTCCTTGATCAAATCTGTTGTTCACATTGTCTATTGCATTTTTCATTTCATTCATTGTATTCTTTAGTTCCATAATATGTTTGATTCTTTTTGTGATTTACAACTTTTCATTAAACTTCTTTTGTTCTTTTATTATTTTTCTAATTTTGTTGAGTTGTCTATCTGTGTTCTTTCATAAATCACTGAGATTCCATAAATGATTATTTTGAATTCTTTGTCAGGAAATTCATAGATTTCCATTTCTTTGGTGTTTATCGCAAGACGATTTTGTTCCTTTGGTAGTTTCATACTTCCTTGACTTTTTTTTTTTATTATTACTTGATATCTTGCATGATTGTTTTTGGGGGGGTTTGAAGAAGAAGTCATCTATTTTAGTCTTTATTGACTGTCTTCAGGACAGAAATACCTTCACAAAACATACAAGCTAGAGATTTTGAGTCTCTTCAATTCTTTTCTATGGATGCATCCACTCCACAGCTCTTGTTCCCTCTTGGGGGGGGGTGGGATTTATTAATGTTCTGTACCTTCCTTTGATGCCACACAACCAGATTGAGTGCTGAGAGCCTCCTGTTTATTTAACCTAGGGCAGTGCCCTGAAGTACTCCATTTTGTGTGCCTTCTCCCAATCCCACAGAATCAACTTTGTTATTTGTGGAGAAACCTGACAAATACTACTTCACCCAGGTGATCAAAGTTAATAATATTGATATTGATAATGCATACTCTTGAAATGATGTGATAGAATGGTTATTTACCTTTCTAGTCATCCTCCCTAAAACCTATGACTCCAGTTGAATCAAGAGAAAAACCATCAGAGATATTCAAATTGAGGGACATTATACAAAATGCCTTACCATTTTACTCTTTAAGACTGGCAAGATCATTAAAAATAAGGAAAAATCTTAGAAAGTGGAGCCTAATGAGACAGAAGGATTAAATGGAATGTAGTAACCTAAAATAAAAAATAAGGAATAAATGAAAAGGATGTAAAAACTAGGGAAATTTGAATAAAATATGGACTTATTTGATGATATTTAACAATAATGGTTTATTAATTGTGACAAATTCATCATACAAATGTAAAATATTAATAATAACAGAAACCAGGAGTTGAGTATGTGGGAATTCTCTGTGCAATTTTTGTACTCTTCTGTAAATCTAAATGTATTCTAAAATTAAAAAAAAGTTTATCAAAAACATAACACAGAAGCATAAATAATATACTTAATATATGAAAGGAATAAACATAATATACAAGAAAGTGCATAAGAACAAATGTTAAATGAATAAAATCTAGGAAAACCTGAGATTTCCTAATTTGTCTATTTTAAAATTTTAAGCTTTTATTATACTGTTCACTTAAATTTCATTTCAAAACACATTAATTCATCTTCTACAGTCCAGGAACCTCCCAATAACTAAGGACTTCAGGACTATGGAAAATATGAGTGAGGTACAAATTTTGTACTGGCTTAGCTTTTTCATGCATTACTAATAATTATCGAAAACATCATATCTCAAATACTAGTGACTATGCTAACTATATAAAAGTCAATAAAATAAATGTATTCACTTATTAAAGTGAATTAAAGAATCCCTCAATTTAGTGAGAGAGATTAATATATAAACAATGAGTGCAATGCTATATGCTCCACAAAAAAAAAAAAAACAAGGAAGAGAGCGAATTAAGTATTCTGGGCTTCATATAACACAGTTTTACAAAATCCTGATGAGCGTGGTTTTTGGTCCTTGATTGATTAAGGTGTGAAGTCACTATTATTCAAAACCTTGCTGCTTTTGCAGGTCATTGATGTTTCTGCATTCTTCCTTGTTTATGTCATAATCTTTCTTTCTACTTTATAGAGACATAGAATATTAATTTTGGAATAACAAAGAAGAAATTCAAGATTATCTGTTACGTATTTCTAATGCAGTCATAAGTCTCATGTGAAGTTATCTGAGTCAAAGTTCATCCATCCTATTTTTAAGCACCTTTAAGAATGGAAAGGTCAATATGTTTTTGGACAGCCTACTCCATTGTTGTAGCAACCAATTATTCAAAATTTTCTTTAACAGTAACTCTTAATTTTGCTTTTAGTCATTTTTCATTTATTACAGACCTGCCTTTGTTTCTTCCAACCTTCAAATAGAGGGCATTAATAAAAGCATGAATGCAATTTAAAATTTAATTACTTTGCAGGTACACATGGCAGAATCAATTTATAAACATCAATGAAAACACATTTTATATAGTTTTTAATGTATCACAAATTTAATAGCTATCATTGTAGTGGCATATCATTAAATATTATTTCCTAACTTTTGGAAAGCATTTTTTGGTTAATGTTACTAGTTCATAAAAAAATTTAAGACCCTTTTAAATTCATTTTAAATATTAATTTTGATCAGAAAAAAGTTTTTAAATGACACTATAAAGAGTAACCTAATAGAACTATGTAGCAACAAATTAAACAGTTAAAAATTTATCTTTGTCTTATCTAGAAACTTCATTGAATAATATTCACAGATTTTAAGCACATCATTAGGGAGCATTATCATTCGGTATGTAGTATGGAGAGACACATTTGGCTATATATTTACCTAGCTATCAAAAAAGATAGAATAAAAAGACACTTAAGTCACTTTTTCAGAATATTATATTCTTCTTGATTGTTAAATTTATTACAAAAAGAAAAGTACAGAACTGATAATGTGTGACACTGAGATTTTATGTGTTAAAAAGAATATTAATGAAAATATTAACAAGAAGAAATAGTGTGAAAGCTTTTATATGTGCCTTCACATAATGTTTGCAGTCAGTGTTCATAACATATTGAGTGTTAAATTTTTTACATTTAAAAAATAATTGCATATACCTTCTGCAAGATTAAACAATTATTTTTGTTAGTAATTTGATATAATGTTGGTTCCCAATTTTGTCTGGCCTGTATCCTCTATGATCCCTCAAGTTTACTACTCTCTTGTTATATACAGAATTAAAGAATGTCAGATGTGGACAATAAAATACCAACAATTCTATTAATAGTCATGTATTTCTACTAACACAAATTGAAATTAATCCATTCTCTTCTTTTCTCATTGCTGTCTAGCCAAACTCCTGTGTGTTTTAAACTTCACAAGTCTGTTTTTCACATAAATGATTACTTTGTCTGCTATACTCCAAACTATGTTAATTTAGTTGCAATTATCTTTAACATGAACATGGACCTTTATACCCATCCAAATTTATTCTTACTGACCTTACATTATTCATTGTAGGAGATGCAGTTACATATCTTACAGAATATCTTACAGTGAATCTTTGAAAATGATACATATGGTACAGAGAAGACCAAATAAAATGGAAAGAGGGTGAAAGGTTATATCCAAAACCATTTTATCTATTAGTCAATCAATCTATCTAATATTTATGAATATTATAGCACTTAAAATGATTGCTGTTGAATAATTTTTGTCTGGTCTGGCATTTAAGAAGCTTGAAGTTATCACTCTATTCTAAAAGCAAGTAAAAATCTGAAAAAACTGAAATATCAACAACTCTTCATAGATCCTGAAGAGAACTGAGGTCACAGGACAAACTGCTGTCCCAAAAATTTCAGGGAAAAAAAAACACACAAAACAAGAGAATCACAATTTACTGGAGCAGAAATCTCTGTGGAAACCAGTGCTAGAGCAGAAAATCTGAACTGTAATTGACAAATTACTGTAGTCTCAGTGCGGACAAATCTGAGAGAGAAAAACTCCAGCATGACCAAATCATTAGGATGCCCCTCGCCAATTTTGTGAGTTTTAACTCCTGTGGTTCTACTAAGTTCTCACAGTGAACAGCAGAGAAAAATCCATCGCATTTCTTTTTTTTTTTTTTTTTTTTTTGAGACAGAGTCTCACTCTGTTCCCCGGGCTAGAGTGCCGTGGCATCAGCCTAGCTCACAGCAACCTCAAACTCCTCAGCTCAAGTGATCCTCCTGCCTTAGCCTCCCAAGTAGCTTGGACTACAGGCATGTGGTACCATGCCCAGCATATTTTTTCTATATATTTTTAGTTGTCCAGCTAATTTCTTTCTATTTTTTGTAGAGAGGGGGTCTCGCATATTTATGGCAGGGGCAGGGGAAAGAAGCTATCTTGAAAGATATCTGTTATTCTTAACAAAATCGACCCTCAGGAAAACTATTTAACCAGGGTGTGACCTATTGGGTTTTATCAGAGCCTAACTGACCTGGGGGAAGCGAAATACTCAAGTCTAGCTAGCTGTAGCCTTTCATGTGGAGGAAGAGAAATATTAAATTCCAGGTCCCTCTATCTTTCCTTGTGGGAGAAGGGAAATATCCAAATGCATCCCACTCTAGCCATCTTTTTCTACCTGAGAGGAGGGAACTGAGTAGCAGTTATGACATTCACAATCCAGAGATGCAGTCTCAATAAAAACCTAAGACTTAATCATAAGACCATGGAATACTTCCCCAAATCTTACCACCGTATTACTAAAGTCCTATTTACAGCAGTTCCTTTTACCCAGTACATCATGTGTGACTGTGAAGATAGAAATAGGAGGGATATTAAAAGACAAAAAAACATGATTTGAAGAGACAGAGAAAGCATCAGAACTAGACTGCCAGATATGGCAGAGATGTTGGAACCAACAAATCAGGAATTTAAAACAGCCATGATTAAAATTCTAAAGGCTATAATGGATAAAGTAGATGGCATGAAAGAACAGATGGGCAATGTAAGCAAAGAGGTGGAAATTCTATGAAAGAACAAAAAAAATGCTAGAAATCAATAACAATGTAACAGAAATGAAGAATGCTTTTAATGGGCTTGCAAATAGATGAATTATAGCTGAGGAAAGAATCCCTTAGCTTGAGGAAAGAGAAAAAAGACTGAAAATGAACAAAAATTAGAACAGAATACCCAAGGACTGTGATGCAATTATAAAAGGTGTAATGTATGTGTAATGAGAATAGAAAAAGAAGAATGAAGAGAGAACAGAACAGAAGAAATATGTGAAACAATAATGTTCGAGAATTTCCCCAAATTAAAGTCAGACACCAAACCAAACAGAAAGTTGAGAAAACATCAATTAGGACAATATCCAAAAAACTACATCTGGATACGTTGTCTTCAAACTCCAGAATTTGAGTTCCTTATATATTTTGGCTGTTTACCCCTTATCAGATATGTGGTTTGAAAATATTTTCTTCCCTTCTGTAGGTTGCCTATTCACTCAGTTCATTCCTTCTTTTGCTTTTTGAAAGCATTTTAGTTAGATATAGTCCCAATTATTTATTTTGCTTTTGTTGCCTGTGTTTTCTGGGGTCACATAAAAAAAGTCATTACCTAGTCCAATGTCAAAACACTTTTTCCATATGTTTTCTTATAGTAGTTTCACAGTTTCAGTTCTTACCTTAAAGTCTATAAACTACCTTGAGTTGATTCTTGCATATTATGTGAAATAAGGGTCAAATTTCATTTAGCTACATGTGAACATGTAGTTTTTCCAATATCATTTATTTAGAGGACTATCCTTTCCTCACTGTTTGTTCTTGGCAATTTGTTGAATATCAATTGATCTATACTCATAGAATTTTTTGGAGGGGGCTCTCTATTTTGTTTCATTGGCCTATATATCTATTTTATGCTATTACTATAGCTTTATAGTATATTTTGAAATCAGATAGTATGATGCCTCCAACTTTGTTCTTCTTGCTCAAAATTGGCTTGGTTATTTGGAGTCTTTTGTGGTTCCATATGATTTTGAGAATATTTTTTCTATTTTTATGAGAAATTTCATTGGAATTTTCATAAGGATTGCATTGTATCTGTAGATATCTTGTATCTTTGGGTAGTATGGCTATTTTAACAATATTAATTCTTATGATCCATGAACATAGTATATCTTTCAATTTATTTGTGTCATCTTCAATTTGTTTTATCAATGTTTACTAGTTTTCAGTGTATATATATATTTCACCTCCTTAGTTAAATATTTTGAAGTGTTTTATAATTTTTGATGCTATTATAAATGGGATTATTTTCTTAATTTGGTTTTTGGATAGTTTGTTGTTAGTGTATAGAGACACAACTGATTTTTGAATGATTTTGTATCCCCCAAATTTACTGAATTAACTTATTAATTCTAACAGTTTTTTGGTCTTGTCTTTAGAGATTTCTTTATATAAAATCATGTCATTTGCAAATAAAAACAATTTTACCATATATATTTTTTTCGATTTGGATACCTTTTATTACTTTTTCTAGCCTAACAGCTTTGGCTAGGACTTCTAGTACTATATTGAAAAGAGGTGGTGAGGGTGGGCTTTTTCATCTTATTCTTGAACTTAAAGGAAAACCTCTCAGTCACCATTGAGTAACACAGTTTTGACAGCAAATGGTGCTGGAACAACTGGATATTCATATGTGAAAAAATGAGTCTGGACATGGATTTTATACCATTCCTAAAAATTAATTCATGAATTACAACCTAAATGTAAACTGCAATGCAAAAAAACTGCAAGAAGTTATTATAACACAGGAGAGTATCTGGAGGACTTTGGGTCTGGAAATAACTAGATGACTTTTAGACTTGTAAAAGCCAGTCTGAATAAAACTATATACTGTATGATTCCAACTATATGACATTTTGAAAAACACAAAATTATGGAGACAATAAAAAGAGAAGGGGTTTGGAGGAGGCAGAAATGAATAGGTGGAGCACAAAGGATTTTTAGGGCCATAGAAATATTATTTTCTGTGTGATATTATGATGATAGATACATGCCATTATACATTTGTCCAAACCCATAGAATGTGAAACACCAAGTGTGCACTCTAACATAAAGTATGGACATTAGGTGATAATGATGTGTGCTATGGTCTTAATGTTTGTAACCCACCCAAATCAAATTCAAATGTTGAAATCTTAACCTCCAAGATGATGTTATTAGGAGATGGGGGCCCTATGGAGGTGATTAAGTCATGAAGTGGAGTCCTTGTGATAGGGATTAGTGCCGTTTTAAAAGAGACCCCAGGAAGCTATCTAGTCCCTCCCTTCTGCCATATGAGCTTACGGTGAAGAGATAGTTGTCTAAGAGCCAGGAAGTGGGCCCTCACTAGACACTGCATCTGCTGACACCTTAATCTTGAACTTCTCAGCCTGCAGAACTATAAGAAATATATTTCTATTTTTTATAAGTTTCCAATGTATGATGTTTTGTCATAGAATCCTGAAGGGACCAAGACAATGTGGAAATGTAGGCTCATCAACTGTAACGAGAGTATCACTTTGGGGGGGATGTTGGTAATATGGGAGGCTATGAATGTATTGGGGGAAGAGGGTACAGGGGAAATGTCTTCACTTTTTGCTCAATTTTTCTGTGAATCTAAAATTGCTCTAATGAATAAAGTCTAATATAATAGTAAAACAACAACAACAACATGATTGTTGTCTTCTCTGTCATCTCTGTAATTCTTCAATGATACTAGGTAATGCAGAGTTTATTGGACATTTTAATAGATAAATATAGATAGACATATTTAATAGATACATATGATATAGATACAGAGATATAGAAAGATCTATGATATATAGATACACAGATATATATAGATAGATATGCATAGATAGATATGACATAGATATAGATATATAGATACGATATATATATACATACAGATACATAGAGATATATATAAAGCCTAAAAGCCTAGTCTAATTTTGTTAAATTTACTTAGGCAATAAATAATTTTACTTCTTGCTTTGACTATTATGGCCTTGATATTTAAGCTGGAGTTGCACATTTTTACTATGCTGAATTCCAAATTATGCTACTATGTAGAGTTTTGAATAAAATCTTGATTCCTTCAGGCTCTTTCCAGAATTACTCTGAACTGTACAAATTACCATTAATCAATAAAGTAGCACTAACCCGACTTGCCTTGTAATATGTAACTTTCCATTTCCACATCTGGTAAACATACAGAAACCATCAATGTTAGGAAGTTTGAGTGGTCTTCACTCTTTCTTTGACCCTGGTATATATATGGCAAGAAAGAGCAAAAGAGACGTTTGGTATCTTTCTCTGTTCCTGTTCTTAATATTTTATCTTACCAAACAATCAAATGCCAATTGTTTCTTTATGACTGAATAACAGCCATGACTAGGACAATTTACCTGGATAATAACAGCTTATACAAAGATCTAGGAATGCAAATCTAGAAATACCATGAGGATTAGAACCGTAATGACATAATATGAGACATGATGGACAGAGTCTGGGGCCAGACTTCTCCTCCCACCTTCCAAAACATCCAAGTATGCTTGAAATAGCCAACGAGGAGAGATGCAAAGAACAGATAAGGTCTTTAGTAAGCATCCAAAAATGACTACCCCATTCATTCATAAAACAACCACAAGGACATGAAACAATCCACAAGGATGAACCACGGTAATAGGATTGTTGTTATATTTTCAGGTGACAACACAGGACCATTTCTCTTTCTTTTATGCTGTGAGACAATACAGTAATTTTGTCCGCAAACAAATATCTCTAAAGCTAGTTTTACCTGCACTTAGATAAGTGTGTCCTCACATAATGGCTTCTCAATTTGCTACTTATTTCCTCCTCAAAATTAATTTAATGACATGAAAAGGGATACTTACAATTATTCACTAAGTAGATATATTAATTTAGAGAATATGTAAGGTCTTCCCAGTCATTTTTATTTTCCCGGGAACAGTTGGTATAATGAAGAAAATATAACAAAAGAAAACCCAGCCATTAGAGTCACAGGAACCCGGTTTTGAATCATGGATGCATACCTTTTCAGTTTTTTGATACAGGAAAATTTACCTACCTTTATGAATGTACATTTTAAAAATCTGTATAATAAAAGTAACATAATGACATCACAATATCATGTTAAGGATTTAATATTCTGGCCAGAATGTTCACTTTCTTTTTGCCTGTTTCAGTCCTCTCATGGAGGGTTCAATTATCTTTCACTGATTGATTTTTCCCCAAATAATTTTGATAGTTGTTATTTTAAATTTAGAGAAGAATGTTTCTTGTAACTGTTTATATGTAGTCTTTATATTAAGCAGTAGTATTTATCATTTATCAAATATCAATAAATTTATTGTCTTAAAAGAGTGGTATAAATCCTGATAAACTTAAGTACATTTTCTTATAACTTAGAACTCCTGAGATGACAATGTCCCCATGAAATTGCCTAAGAGTGTCATCTGAAACCAAGATTCTCAATGGAATTACATGTCTGTTTAAGAGGTGAGGGGGGGCAAGGGCAATATAACCTAAACATTTGTACCCCCATAATATGCAGAAATAAAACAATTGAAATAAAAAA
>NW_012140525.1:1126870-1137653 GCF_000956105.1 Propithecus coquereli | reverse complement strand
GTGTTGAATTTGTATATTTTGTTAATTGTTTTGGTATTGGATGACATAATTTTAAATACATAAAAATTCAATTCTCCCTTAAAAAAAAAAAGAATAAGAGGTGATTGGTGATTGGTATTTCAGTTCTTTTCTGTATCTTACTATTATCACAACGAGGATTTCTTAGATTCTTACGCTTCATTTCGGCTAAAATTAGCATGTTCACTCATGCCTCAGAAATTCTCTGTGTTGTCCCTTAGGGTGAAAGAGATAAAATTATGTGCTATGTGTAAACAAGGATTAATTTAATCTTAGGCAAATCCACACTTTGCAGTGTGAGTGAGGTTTGCATAGGATTATAAATATGATGACGTTAGATACAGTTTGACATCTTGTTTATTGAGCCTCATTTTTTTGAAAAGCTTTTAAAAATCATTTACCATTTTTTGGTATGCAAAATCACACAGGAAAAAAATCAATTAAGCAACAAGTCAAGTTTACTTTGGTTTGAATGTTAAAAAATGTCACTTACCTATTGGAATGGGAATTAGGTTTGATGTGATTCTAAAAGGCATCTCTATCTTCTTTGCAAATGGCAATTGTCTTGCCTAGAGACATATGTTGAAACAATCCACACAACTTGGGACATTTTGTTCATTTTGATTTTCAGTATTGTTCATCACTCGACTGCACACCATTTATTTGGTGAACCCTGAAGTAGATGTGTCTGGTTGCAGGGTGGGGATGGGGAGAGACTGGAAGAAAGAAGCCTAACATACATCATGCGGCTGGAAATTATATAATAGGAAATCACAAGCCATCATACTCGTCCTAGCTTTAAGATTTAGCTGTTTCTATGTTTTGAAAAAAACAGTTTGGGAAGATTGGACTTTATCCAAAATCAATTTATAGCTATCAAATTTTTTAAAAAACCTTCACAGAGGGAGACATGGATTTGACACCTCTATTAGAACTAAACTTCCGAGAATATCAGGGATCGACACATCAGTTAATAAAGAGTGTGAAAAAATCCAATCAATACAACATCAAGGTCAAGGTTTGGGTTGGAATAGAGTAGGTTGGGGTTTTCTTTCAGGAAACTAAGAGCAAGATAGTGTTAACTCATGGGATGTTAACAGCTGATAGAAATTGATTATATAAAAGAATATATAATGTAATTAATACAATAGAGATCATATTTGTTTTCAATATCTCTAGGGTAAAAGAGTAGAAACACTGAAATCATTAAAGGTCTTGACTAGTCAAAGAGTAGAGGGAAGGACTGTGGGCCATAAAGGGTTATAGCTTCCATAGAGCCAGAACATCAGGGTAGAGAAGCAATAAATACTACTTGTGCAGTATAATGGATTCAGTTGTCTGTGACTATGGCCATGAAATGTTTGTGATTAGAATCAAAACTATCCTAACAGAACTGGAGCCCTTAGAGTGGTCTTGGGTGGGCTTTAGAATGCAAAATAAAATAAAAAAAAATCTACATTTGAATCTCAAGTCTGTCATTCAAATTATAGAAAGTGCTTAGAGGCTGCTTCCAAAAGAAAATTGTGTAAACTAGAAAAGAAAACACAAGTGTAACTATTGGTGTCCTAAAAAGATAACACTCACTAAATCAGTATTTAGGCTAAATTTTAAACAAACAAATTTAATGGCTCTTGAATGTGTTATCAGAGCCAAAACTCTAAATTGAATGTAGTTTTTGAAAAATTTTCAGAAAAGCAATTTCCACGTTTGCATTTTTACAAAAGAAATGTAAGAAAGATATTTAGATATGGATTAAGAGTTAAAAACTTTATAATGCACCTAAAAATCATTCTGGTTTGTAACTAAAAGAGATTCTCTATATGGTTAATTAAAACACATTTCTTAATTAGTCATTACTTAAGCTTTACTATATCCTAAGTATCTCTCATTCTTTAGATCTATAAAAATTGACATCATAACTATCTGGCTACTTGGGCTGTATTCTAAATGGATCTTTCCTCTTGTTTTATAGCTATCCTAAATTTGGGACCACTATTTTATTGATTTCATTACTTTAGCAGGTACTATGCCCAGGTTTTGGCTACTCAGCTTTGCTCAGAGCAGATTTTCAGAAGCAGGAGGGAAAAAAGTAGTGTAATATAAACCAGGCACCTGCTGTCAAATAAAATCAACATGGAATAAATCATCCCTGCATGGGAGTAAAAATTTTAACTTTCCCTTGGCTGTCTGCAGAGCATAGCACAGCACCTGAGACACCATTATGGGAATGCTTTTTCAAAGGACACTATTACCCTTTGATAAATAATGCCAAAATGTCTATGCTATATCTGGGATTTGTAATACTTATTTTGGATACCGGTCGGTATGATCATGTTAGGCTTTATTTTATTATTATTTGCCTCTTCCCCATTATTTCACATCTTCTGCTAAATTTAATGAGATTTTTAGCTATATGAATTACACTTAATATGGAGATTTTAAAAACAAGTAATGTTTTGCTAAGTAGATTTTATGAAAGTTATACAATTTATAAAATAAGAAAAATTTTGTGAGTCAGTTGGAAAAAAACATACTCATTTCAAAATGTGTGGAAAATAACTCTTGTTAGCCAGAGCAGAATTGTATCCTCTGTATTGAATCACTTAAAATGTAGTGATAATCATTCGACTTAGGTTGACACTAATGGGGAACCTATTATATGTAAAACTCTTCTCTAGGCACAATGAGATTTAAGATTATGGGTAACAGTCTTACAGGACTCTATCCTGTAAGAAATTTATAATCTATTTTATCAGGAAAACGATATGGGCATGGCCATAGGCACATTTAAAAGCAAATAATTTAGGTGCTATGATATAGAGGTTCCCATGTTAGAGGTTCCTTATCAGTGTTTTCTTTTAGACTTTTATAAAGGGGCTTAGCTAAAAGCCCATAATTAGGTATTTAAATTAGGCAGAACTCTGTAAGTTCAAGAAAAGAGAGTAGAAGGGGTCTAGTGGTGGGTTTAGGCAGATGAACTAATGCCTGGATGCATTCCAGGAACAGCTATTATTTTCCTGGAGTGAGAACAAGCCCCAGGCAGGTCACCTTAGGTTGAGCCAGTTGTACTTTGGGATAGGACATCCTGTACCCCATCAGCCAGGAACTGTGGAACTCGGTTGGCATATTTTGACACTCCTCTAAGCTTGGGGAACAGATCAATAGGTCATTGACATATTGAACTACCACACCCCAGTGGAGTGGAGTTGGAGGCCATCTAGATCTTTCCCCAAGGCCTGGCTAAAAAGACGAGAACTGTCCCAGAACCCTGTGGCAACATCATCTAGGTTAATTGGTGGGGTGTGCCACATAGTGGCATCCATTTAAAAGCAAATAAATTTTGCAGTCAGGTGGAGAGGAATGCAAAAGAAAGCATCCTTTAGGTCCAATATGCTGTAATGAGTAGTCTCTGAGGTAATGTTGTCCAGTAACACATAAGGGTTGGGCACCACAGGGTGTAGAGGCACCACCACGTCATTGGCTGTCCTCAAGTCTTGCACCAGTTGGTAGGTTTCATGCTTTTTCCAGACAGGTAAAAAAGGAGTGCAAGTTGGGATAAGTAGACCACAAACTAGAAACTTTTTTATAAGGGACTCAAGACCTGCCTGGTTCTCAGGCCACAAGGGCTATTAGTTAACACAGGGATATCCTTGCTGTGGTTTAAGATGGACCATAACCAGCTGGACGATTCTGTCACGACCTGGGGAATGAATGTCCCAAATGACTGCAAGGATATTTGCCTCCCAGTCCTGTTGATCTTGGCCCAAGACCTCTGAATCTCTTAAGAGGTCTATGAGGCTGGGTTCCTCCTGAGGGTAGAAAGAAACCCATGCTCATAATTTAGAAAGCAAGTCATGTCCTAGCAGGTTGACAGGACAAGTAGGAATTGCCAGAAATGAATATTCAATGATCACATCCTCCCATAAACAAAGCAAATTGAGAGTAAAGAATTGTTTGATAAGGACCTCAGAGATTCTGGTGATTGCACAGGTTTGAGTGCTCAGTATTCCAGAGTAGGTGAGGAGGACAGAGTAGTCAGCCCCAGTTTCAAGAAGAAAGTTCACTGGCCTAACTGACACCAGGAGGGGTACCCTTGGCTCCAGTCCAGTGATAGCTGTCTACCAGGGGGCTGATGAGAACAGGCTCCTTCATTGTTGTACCATGATCTGGTCTGGGGACCAATTCCCCTCCTGGGACAATCCTATAGGACGGAGTGTGGCCCAGTGACCTGTTTGATGGCACTGATGACAAGGGGCCTTGGGCGGCCTGTCCTGATTGGGGCAGTCTTTGGCCCAGTGCCCTTCCCCTCAGCAGACGTGGCACTGGAGATCCCTTCCTTTGGTGGGGGCTTTGGCCATTGGTCAGAATGTGGGTGCCAGCGCTGCCATTAACCAGGCATGCCTAGCCTCCTTCCTTTGCTCCTCTCAAGCCTGAGACTCGAACTCAGTTCTATTATTAAAAAACAGAATTATTTGCAGCCACCATGTCGTCCAGAGAAGTGGTAGGGTCCTGGACAACCTTATGGAGCTTTTTTCTAATATCTGGTGCTCCTTGGGTCAAGAATTTATCTTTTAATATCACTTGCCCCTCAAAGGAGTCAAGATCGAGAGGGGTGTGTCTCTCCATTGCCTCCCAGAGCTGATCCAGGAAGGCTATGGGGTTTTCCTCTGGCCCCTGGGTTATGGTGGAGACCTTGGAATAACTGACCACCTTTCACCTGGTAGCCTTGAGGCCAGCCTGGACACATACTATAAAATGTTCTCTCCCACCTCTCTTATGAGGAATTATTATTCCACCCTGAGTCAGTCACAGGCACCGCTGTTTCACCCTCTGGATATCCAGGATCTAAAAGGTGTAATCCAGTGGCAATCTTTTGTGCCACCGTTTTACACTCTGGATTTCTCAAAATCATTGAAAGTCTGGCTTAGAATAACATGTGCATTTTTCTAGGCCACGTCATAGGTTAGACGCAAATGATGGAATGTCTCTACATACCTACCAGGGTGATTGGTGTAGCTCCCCAAATCCTGTTTTATTTGTTTTAACTCTACTAAACTAAAGGGCTTATGGACCAGGTTTGGTCAAAATTCCCCTGCTGCGTCCACCAAGGATAGATGCTGAATCGCCTTTCTCCCCGGTGGAGATAGAGATGGAATCACCTTCCCTTTGTAGGGCCCCTTTAGGGCTCCCTGGGTCTGGGGGCAAGCTCAGAACAGGTGGGAACCCGAGAGGGTCTCTTAACACCATCATCTTACTTGGCTCCGAATACCCCTTGCACCACACAGGATTTTCATGTAAATAAAAGAAAGTGTGTATATACAGTATTTCAGCCCATTTTTCTTCCCTTTTGTAAAAGAGTTCCAACTGTAAGATGGTGGGGTGATTTAGAGTCCCCTGTGACAGGCACTGTTCTCCGCTTCCCAGCTTGTATTTTGGCCAGGCGGTTGTGCAGAAGATTAAATGTTTCTTCTTCAGAGTGTCTGGATCAAACTTGTCCCACTTTGAGAGAATGCACCGCAAAGGGGTGTTAAGAGGGATTTGATCCCTCTTCACCCATCTAGAAAGAAAGGAGGGAAATAAAAGAGGTGGGGGGAAGGAGAGACTTTGCCAGCTGTGGTCTGTTAGAGCTGGGTGATCCCAGGTAATGACCTCGGCCATCCGCCTGAGGAATAAGGAGAGAAAGGGCATCCACTGGGGCCTGTCAGAGCTGGGCGTCTCCAGGTAATGACCCAGGTCATCCAGTCAAGGAACAAAGGAGGGAAAGGGGAGAGGCTATGCCTGCTGGGGTCTATTAGAACTGGACATCTCCAGATAACCACCTGGACCATGGCCAAAGTGTCAGGTTTTAGTCAGAAAATGTCAGTTGGCACGCTCATGGCTGAAGAATGACCAGACATGCCAAAGTAAGGCGAGCACAACAATGAAGTTTATTGAGGAGAGAAAGATAGGATGATAGGATGAAAGCAAGATACAGGTTTACAGAGCATGTTACGTACGCCACAGATGACGACAGGACCCACTCTGGCAGCAAAGGGAGAGCCAAAGGAAGGGCAACCAGAGTCATTGGTTATGGTCTGTGTCTTATTTTATAGTGCCTGGATAGGGACCTCCCTCATGGTTCAGAGGTCATCATGGAACCACTTTGATTGGACAGTTGGGAGTCACATGACCTTAACTACGAAGTGGGTTCTAGGTCACTTTCTGGACTCTATGGTACTTATGCCGCTCAGTCTGTGGGCCAGAGAGTCCTCTGCAATCTTTTGTGGCTGGAGCGCCAAGTTCTGACTGAATCTTCATCGGGTATTTCCTCCTCCCCCAGGTGTGGAGAATCAGGGTTGGGCAGGACCCAGATGGGGGCGACAGCACCACTTTTGCCGGGAATCCCTCACTAGCTACCTAACAAAAGTACCGGTCTGGACACATCTTTTCCGATTTGTAGGAAGAGGCGCTGTGTACAACCCCTCAAACCTAAGAGCCTCTTTCTCTCTCTCTTTTATTTTTAAGCACCAAGACAATAATATCTGTTGGTATAACGACCTGGTCATTTGTAAAAGTACTAGCACCAATGACTAGGTGGCCAGCCATGATAAGGAAGGCACTTATAGGGATGGAGTGAGAGAAACAGCTTGAAGGTAAAGGAAAAAGGGCCCAAGAAAACCCGGGGCAGGAAACATTGTTTAGCCTTAACACGGGAAGGGGCCTTAAGCACCGCCTGAGATTGCAAAGAAATTATATTGTGAAAACCAATGTGAAGCCTGTAATCCTAGCACTCTGGGAGGCCGAGATGGGAGGATCGCTTGAGCTCAGGAGTTGGAGACCAGCCTGAGCAAGAGCGAGACCCCGTCTCTACTATAAATAGAAAGAAATTAGCCAAACAACTAAAAATAGAAAAAATTAGCCGGGCATGGTGGGACATGCCTGCAGTCCCAGCTACTCGGGAGGCTGAGGCAGGAGGATCGCTTTAGTCCAGGAGTTTGAGGTTGCTGTGACCTAGGCTGACGCCACAGCACTCTAACCAGGTCAACAGAGTGAGACTCTGTTTCAAAAAAAAAAAAACCAATGTGAAGCCCGGCAGTACAAAAGTTACAGCACAGAGCCCTCTTTCCTAAAGTGAAACAAAATTTTAGACTTCTCTCTTACGAGGGACACGTCCCGCAAACTCCTTATCACACACTAGGTTTAGCCAAGAACTCCACAGTGCAGGCTGATAAAACGTGAGGGTGGAAAAGCGAAAGGAAGCACCAATGCCCCCTCAAGATCTGGCAGGAAGATCCAAAGCAAGAGTGTTTGCGTGGAAAAAGGCAAGCTGGCTTAAGTAGACAGTTGTCTGCTCTCGGTTTTTGGTGTCCTCTTAGCTGAAGAATGACCAGTCACATCAAAGTAAGGCAAGCACTCAGTGAAGTTTATTAAGTAAAGTAAGATAGGTTCACCACAGACCACAAACGGACCCCCTATAACAGGAGGGCCCTTATTATGGTCTGGGGTTCTGTTTTATACTGCCTAGGCTGGGCCCTCCTTTTGGTTCAAACGTCACCATGAAACCACTGTGATGGACAGTTGGGGGATATATAACCTGAGTCTTACTGCATATTCGGATCTCCCATGAGCTTCTCTGAAAGCTCATTTGGGAGTGAGGGTGAACTGCAATGTAGATTTAAGCTACTGTTGCGAAGGAATTTTTCAGACTTAATAAGTTCCCAAATCAGTTTTCTTCTAAACTACATGGCAAAAAAAAAAAAAAAATTTAAGTAGATTATTTATTGGATTAAAGTTATTTTGAATAATGAAGTCAAATAATTGATATAAATTGGCCACTGTTCTACTAACTTAAGTATTATTTGCTTTCTTTCATGTAGCCCTAGAGAGTCATTTCAAGAAAATCCCTTAATTTGTTAAATAATAAGATAGTCATTGCCTCTGACCATTCTTTTATCTGAATAGTCTGCTGTATCTTCCATTCACTTCTAGCTCACCATTATTAATCCCAAATGCCTTGGTCTTGTTTTTCTATTTTTTTCTATTTTCCGTTCCCTTTTGTTTTGTGTAATTGTCCTTGGAATTTACTTTGAGTCCATGGTTATTTTAATTTAGCAATTTCTAGTTTTTTAAAATAATAGTATACTTTGTTAGATTCTATTTAAAGCAATTTCATTGTTTATTATTTATTTATTTACTATTTACTGTTTATTGATTTATTCATTAAGATAAATAATAACGGCACTTCGTTTTAGGCATTCTTTGGTGCCTCAGAAATGTTGGGCATTCATTAGAGCAGATATACACTCTTTATTTCTCTTGTATTTGCAGTAGTCAGTGCTAGTAAAAGGGCTCTCATGCAATAAAAATTTGACCTTTCTAGGTATCGCAGAGATACAGTCCAGGCCTATCTCATATATAAACCTAGTGCCAGCCAAAGAATAAGAGCTAATTGTTCTGAATGGTACCATAAAGTCTGTCACATGAATTGGTGACCAGATTTTTTTCTGCTGAAAGATCCATCAGTAGGTTGGGCTATCAATTTAAATTTGACTAAATTCAAACCAGATGACCTGTATAAAAGCCTCATGGGCACTATTGGGGAGGGAAATGAGAGAGTAATGGAGAACTCCAACTGCCACATTATATACAATAGTGATTTCAACTACTTTATTCTAAGTACCACATTTCAGATTGCTGTAGACTCTCTAGAATGTGTGGCTGGAAACATCACTTTAGCAGAGATATGGTCCCAAAAATTACAAGATGAAATTTATTTTCCGAATGAAACCCACTTGAAGAGGGTTATTATTTCAAGCTAAACATCACTTATTCCTTTACCTTGAATTCTCTCTGTGAAGTTGAAGTTATTTAAATCTCACTATAATGTTGTTGGTAACTCCAGGCTTGATTCTATTTCATTGTGTGATCCTTTTGTGGAAGGTATTTGATTTTCTCTGCAACATGAGTGGGGTACTGGCAATTTCCAACGTCCAGAAAAAATCAAAGTTGAGAGCAAGGATAAAAAATAAAGCTAGTAGTATAAGATAATTTATCAAATATTTTTTTCTTAATCAAGTTCTTCAGCTAACATAGAACTACTAACTGTTGATTTTCTAAACTTACTCATAATCGATGAGCATGTTCTAAATTTTATGGGTTTTACCTCCATAATTAATATTCTTTGGACAAACCATTAGTTTATTATTAATTGTCCTTTTGGTATATATAACGTATACATGTGTACACATATATGTGCATGCATTCTATTTATCATACAGACTCTCTGAGGCAGCCCCAAAAGTGTAAGCAGATCTCCTAGGGGAAGGAAGTGAGACTTCTTTCCATTTCAAACTACATTAATTCTGAATGAAATCAAACCTATTCTCACATTTATTATGGCAACCTGGTCTGAGTGAAAAATTGCAGATTTTTAATAAGGGCGTTTCCATTGGTTTCCTTCCATTTCCACAAACTCATAAATCAATTCCTGTCTGTCAGCCATTATAAATTTATCACTTCTTATGAGTAAGCGTGACAGCCAAATAGTATTTAAGTTTATGAAAGTATATCTCTGTTAGTGAGCTAAACAGAGTTGGCCTCGATGATGCCCTCTTTGGTTTTTAGAGTTTATTTAATTCTAGCTCATTTAAACTATCTGAAGCAATAGGAAAGATTTTACCCAAATAGAGCAGCAACAAAGGCAAAATCGAGAACATGTGTTTCTTTGAACAGTCTAGCAAAAAGTAAAATGAAATTAAAAATCAAGTTAAAGACATTGGGAAAAGCAAAATACTTCATCCAAAGTTTATTTTTTAAAGAAGAAAAAAAAAGCTATGCATGTAAATTATATTGTAGAAACAAATAACTATTAGTATCTTTGAAATTTACTCTTCAGATCCTTTACACTTTTGCATACACATGGTAAACATTAATTTCTGGGTAATAAAAATGTGATTTAATACCACATTCACAGCTTTATGCATATTCCAAAAGTCTCAGCAGACTAATTAGACGTATCACATTTTATGGAATGAGCATTCCTCCTTATTTTCTTGGTCTCTAACTACTGTGTAAAATTTAAATAAATGAGGCAGAGAGAAAGGTGAAGAAAAACTTAAATAGAACTGCAGTCACTCTAATAAGGTGAGTGTTTGGGGTCTATAATTTTTGCACCAACGAAAGTTCTTTAGAGGAGTCATAGTAAGAAATCAGACAAGTATATTTGAACATTACAGAATTTATGACACTATGCAAGGCAGTTACTCCTAAGGCCAGCTGAGTAGATGTGAAGAAACAGTCAATAGTACTAATTTGTGTCTATTATTTCTTACTGCCAGTCATGTAGCTCTGTAATTGAAATGCTCAGTAACAATTTTCTACCTAAATTCTAATGATGCCCTTTATAATTCTCTTTTTAATGCAGTTCCTGAACTTTAGAAAGGTTGTTCACTGCCAAATGTCAGTTCATTGTGAAGTGCTGCATTGGAAAGCCTCTTGCTTTAAAAAAAAACGATGTAGTATTGTTCATTATGCTTATTGAAAATTGTGTTGTCCAATCATGTGCTTTATTGTGGATCAGTTCTCTTTTACAAAAAAATAAGTAGGGAAAATATCACTTAAAATTAGCAATTACTTTTCTAATTTAATAAACATGCCATATGTGGGCTATCTGAAAAGATATTTTAAAAGGAATATGCCCAGTCAATTTATTAAACAGCACAAGACTGTCATAAATAATAACTTATAATCAACTAGAAAACTCTAGTAAAGAATTATCATAGCATTG
>NW_012140525.1:1123557-1124145 GCF_000956105.1 Propithecus coquereli | reverse complement strand
TGATACTGTCACAGAATGTGAAAGTTGAAGGGGAGCCAAAGCATTACGTTCTAAAGCTGGAGAGCATATTTTAATCACTGGATTTAATTCAATTGTCACTCTAGCTATTATATGAAAAAGAGTTATACTACCTAAGTAATAAATGTGTAAATGAGAATTGCTTGACAGATCAATGGAAGAACATTTGCCAAAAACTTAATTCCTATGGTTTTAAAGGTAACAAACTTTTTAAGTTCTGAGCTAATATGCATTTTCTATATTATCTCAAATGATTATCCCTGTAGACACTTTGGTTTGTTGTTAAAATTGAATATGGTTAATGTAGAATTACTTTTACCTTTCTCTTTATTTAGAGAACATTGTCCATTTATCTTGAAGGTCAGGAGACAGCTTTTAGGCATTTTGAGAGTTTTGAAGGAAGCAATGGGAAGCAATTGCATTTGCCTGTCTATGTGTCCCACAAAAAGACTTTGCAAATCAGCCAAAGACAAACTCATACTGAGAAAATTTACAGATTACATGAATGAATGAATGAATGAAATTTTACAGATTAAAAAAATTATGAGGATATGGATTGAAGGGTCAACT
>NW_012140525.1:1121275-1123507 GCF_000956105.1 Propithecus coquereli | reverse complement strand
ATGAATGAAAAAATACCACCAGCATTTCTCAGAATAAGTAAATTATTTTTGTTAACTTTGTTATTTAAAAATGTGATGGCAAATGGACACTTTGGTAATCTAGATCCTGAACTGAGCAAATGTACTTTAAATTTAGTGGAAGTGACTTAATACTGTGTATATTTTGTACATCTAGATATTGATTAAGATTTAGATCTATAAAACTAAAAGATTAAAATTAAAAGCCAACTAAAGTTTTATTTATCATGTTAGGAAGAAGGTTTAATACAATTTATTCTGTTTATACCTATTAAACTGATGTGTCAATTTACAAACATATTGAACAAAGGTAACTGTTTCTTCCTGAAATTTGCAGCTTTGGGACATTAAGAATTTTAGACTTGCTTTTCTTGTGGAGCTCTGTCCGAAGTCATTTATGGGCAAATTATTCTGATTAGGACTAGATGGTTTCTCAGGACTGCCATAAAATAAATCTAAATGTCTCAGCTGTGTTTCTGGTCCAGCAACACCCTCATTAAAGAAACACCACACAATTGCTATGTTGGCAGCTTTGATTTTAAATACCAGTCTAGGCTGCATGTAAAAGAGAATAAATTGCCTTCTTATTCCTCTAAAAGTCCATAGTGCTTGTAATTTAGGATTGAGAGGCACTCTGAGAACAATGTCCAGAAGCATAAACTACTTCTCCCGAAAGAGTATGATACCTGTGAAACAGATGTCATTAACTACAACTCTCAATTTTTCATGTTTGACAGGCAGAGCCAAATATTTTAGGAATTATGTAACCACTCTTAATAAGTAATAAGTGAAAATACTCCCAAGTTAAATTTCATTTCCCAGTTTCAGAGGACTTCATTATCCTAGTAAACCCAATAATTGTAATATGAGAGGAAAAGAAAAAACCTGACTTTGAAAGCTCAAGACACTAAAAAAATTAAGATTTCCATAGGGCTTTGGTCATGTCATAGATCAACTACAGTACTTTTCTGTGTTCCTGAATACAGACTCTATAACCGATGTTTTCAACAGAGACGATCCCTTAACGGTTTGACAATGGGAGAAACTAGCCCTGTCAGAATGCAGACCATTTATAGATAACTGTTCAGAATCAAATTTATTCTTATTTTTTAAGGGTGGCTTTTGGGTCGGTTGTTTGCCACTTATTATATTTCCTACTATCATCTGGGCTGAACTGTTTTGAAAATGTGGAAAATTATGTAAGTCTCAGAGCTAAGGGAAAACACTAGATGTGAATGATATAGTTTGCTATAAAATTCCATTATTAAAAATGGACAAATTTTAATTCATTTCAATTACCTATGCACTTACCATGGATTCACTTGATAAAAGGCAAAAACTGAACATAGGTCTTTTGCATAATAATAAGATGATTTTATAAGTTACTTAAAGTTTAGGTAAAGTTTTTTTGTTAGTCAATTGACCTCTCTGACTTCTCTTCCTTGTCCTGATCACAGAATCACTGGACTGAGTCAGATCTTTGAAAATATATACTTTCGGCATTTTGATTCTTTGTTCAGACAAGGGACAAAATGTTCAATTCAGTTCAGCATATATTTAATGAGCACTTACTGTGTTGTAATCACCGTATTGGATACTGAGTTGCACGATAATAAAACAGAGACTCTAAACCAGACTGGCTTATAGTCTAGAAGAATTTATATATTTGTCTAGAGAAGCTTGCACGCTCAGCTCTTCTGGACTTTATAACTAAGAACAATAACAACAAAAATCAAAACAAACAAAGCAAAACAAAAGTTTTCAAAAGTTGTACCAAATATAAAATCATTAAGAGTTTCAACACGAATATTTCCTTTTCTTTCTTCCATTCTCTCTTCACCATAATTCTCAGTACGTAAATAAAATTAGTTAAAATTTTTCCAGTTGAGAAGCAGAAGCAATTAAAATTAGGTAATTCATCTGGCCTTTCCAGAAGCCTTTAGCAGGTGTGGGAGAAGAAACACAGGTCTCTGGCTTTTTATTGAACAGAAAAATTGAATTAGAAGACAGTGTCCTGAATCTGCTCCAAAGCCTCTTATTTCTATTTTGGTATAGCTGTATGACTTTGGAAAAGTCACTTCAATTTGGGGCACCTTAACCAATTCACCTGTGTAATGGCCTATGATACCTTTCCTTCCCAAACTACAAGGTCGCAGTGATGATTAAATGAAGTAATATGCATAAGAAAAAACAATTAAATATTTTTAGTTTTAT
>NW_012140525.1:1115691-1119276 GCF_000956105.1 Propithecus coquereli | reverse complement strand
TATTGCATCTCATCTTTCAATCCTATTCAGACACTTGATGGTGAAGTGTTCTATCGAAATGTAAGATGATTTTAAGAATTACAGTTTTGTGTTCTACTTTTCCCTCAGCTCACTATATGCTTACTTTTAGATGAAAACAAAAGAAATTGTTTATTATGGTACTTATTGTATAAATATCTAGAATTGATTTGACAAAATTTTCTAATGCTGCTTAAAAAGTTAACAGCTGTAGGCAACGGAATTTGGTCTCACATTTTAATTTTACAGCATCACAGGATAACATATGTGCTCACCCACAGCTCAGCAAACTTGTCAACAGCTCATCAGAGAGCGGATATGTTCTTCGTGGTAGAAGAGAAACAATTAATCTTTGGAATGAAACTATAGTCTCACTGTTATTTGGGTTTTTTTTTTTTTTCTTTTGGTTTTTTTTCCAGTGAGCTTTAAGTGTTATTTTACTTTTGGAATTACACAGTGAAGGCACACTTTAGGATTTTGTCTCCATTTTTCAAGTCCCATGAATGAATATTGTAAAAGGGTCCAATTTTATAATTTTGTTAAAATCTGTAGATGATGTAAAGCTTTTATAAGCACTAAATGAAAGCCAGATATTGATGAGGAGGTAACAATGCCATCAATAACAAAGCTATAGGCTATAGAGAAAAGCAAACCTTAAGTACTAGTACATAACACTCACTGATACATTTTGGGAAAGTGATTGACCTTCTTTAGGCCTCAGGTTCCTCACCCATAAAATAGATAATGACAATAGTACCCATTTTATAAGATTGGCCTGAGAATTAAATGAGGTAAAAGTTGAAAGTACTTACTGTAGTCACTGGCACCAGGGTTTGGTTGGAAGACAGAATCATGAATTTTCTATTACCTAGCTTCTTTCAAAATTTAAGGTGATACAAAATAACACCTATAAAGCATTCTTATAAAAAAAAAAACAAAATTTGAATCTGATCAAGGCTCTAGAATTACTCTATGTTGTAGAGTTTTTATGCACATACATCATTTAAACATACACAGCAGCATACTAAGCTTGTTTTTCTGTAGATGATGAAATTTGGTTTCTTTGGACATTCTAAAATCTATGGAAGGTGTAATAATAATTAAAATATGGCAATAGAGGGAATACAAGGGATAGAAAGATTGGCAGATTTAAGATATATTAAAGAGAGGAATTGCTCACACATTGATCAGTTGGCGGTGCTATTAGAGATACGACTTGATCAACTTTTCCCAGGTCCATAAGGAGGATTATTGCCAAGTTTGATGGTTCCATAGAAGGAAGAACAGACATGGGGCAGGGGATGTGGTTTCTCATAAAGACAGTCGTGACATGTTACAGTTGAAGTGTAGGAGAATATCCAGGGCAAACTTGAAAAGGCTGAAATTTAGGGAAGGGTTTAGGCTGAACATATAGCTGGCACAAAACAACTAACAAATTAATTACCAATAAAATATTTTCTACATAAAATAAAACATATTGGCTCCTTTTTGAATCCCATGTAGAGAAGGATTCCTCAAATAGCTTTAACTGGTTATAGTCAATAGTTTTTATTATAGATATTCTTTCCTTGAAAAACTTTGTTCTATTGTTTCCTTCCCCTATTTTGGGATTGTCTGTACACTCTATAGGGAAGAAAATTAATGCTTTTAAAGTAGTTAAGTTTGTGAGCATACTTCGAAAAATAATTTTTAGTTGTTTACCAAAAAGGAAAAAGAAATGCTTCATTAAAGGGAAAATATTTTACTTTTCATTTTTCCTTTCAATACTAGTGTTTGTTTGTTTTGCCTTCCTCATGTAGAGAAACAGTAGGGAGTAGAATTTTTTTAATACAAGAATTCATTATCACTCTTGTATTACCTCCCTGTGGATTCTGGAAGAATGCAATCCCGACTATAATCCTTGGCTGTGGTGTTCGCCTATGCATGTTTTGAAAGTGATTGTGGCTATTTCTTATTATCAGACCTCTAAATTATCCTCTTCAATGTTACTCAATTTGTTTTCCTCGTCCTTCCTCCTTGTCTTAGTAGCATTTCAGTCTTCTAACATACAGATGATTCCCATCTCCACTATCATATGACTGCAACTACATGGGAAATTCCAACTGAGACCAGCACAATCACTTATATGAGTCTAGTCAACCTGCCTAACTCTGAGACATAGTCAAATAATTGTTATTTTAGGCTATTAAGTTTTGGGGTGGCTTTTCTAGGGATAATCGAAACAGAAATTGGTGCTAGAAATGGTTCCAGGAAAGCAAAGTTGTAAAAATGGGAATCCGTAAGTAGATCTTTGACTTAAATAGATTTAAAAGCATCCATGAGCCTGGTGGCATGGGTAGCTCATGCATGCAAGGCAACACAGTTAATAATTAAAGGGTCACATAGAGTTACCTGTGATTGTATGCCTATAGAAGTAAAGTTTTAGGTAAGCCAGGAGTGACTACCATAGAAATGTAAGGGTAAAGAAGAAATATAATAGAGGAAGTTTGTTGCTTTTAAATGCACTGGAAAGTTGAAGAAAATATGAGCTCAGGGCTTTAAACTCTCTACTCAAGGTCTAAAGAAGAGATCAGAAAACACTCATGATGGCCCTAAATACTTCCTTTATTTCCTGTAGTTGCATGGACAAGATTTCAGAAAATGCAACTACTTCTTACTTAGCGGTATTTAGGTTTGTTCATAAATTTGATTTTTAGTTTCAAGAGCTAAGACCAATAATCCAGTTATTATTTTTACTTCAGAATCAAGTTCAATATCATGTGCAATGTTTACCAAACACATGCTGAGTGAATAAATGAATACTTGAGAAGACATGGTTCAAAATAATCAATATTGAGAAAAGTTAAGAGAAACGATGTTTGCAATTAAATGCAATCTGATTTCATCTTAAGGAAAATGGGAAGGAGAAAATATTTGTCACTTTTCAGATGGGAATATAAAAATTATAATTTTGACTCTTTAGAAGTATTCTCTCAGTTAAAAAATGTTATAAAGATTTCATTTTCCCATCAAGCTACCTATGTAAAAGCAAACGATTTTTAGCTCTAAATCAGTATTAATATAAAAAGAACCAACTAATGTAACCAAAGGGTACTATTTATCACTTAAATTGTCATGTAAAATATAAATTTTTTACATAAATAAAATCTAAGAGTCACATCATAAATTTTCAGTTTCTTGGTGAATAGTGTGGCTTACTAAGTTACAACCAAACTCACTAGCCCAAAATCTATGTTATTGTCAGGAGACTAGCATAATGACCAGCACACATCTGTGGCTCACTTCTGATTAGTTTCAAGACTGTATAAAACGGAATACTCTCGGCAGGGTGAGGTTTGCACGTTTGTACCGGCCTTCCACTCTATGCCTTATTTCAGCGCCTTTGCCATACGCTGCACTGTCTTCCACATCTGTGATCCAGTGCACTCGGATGAAATAATACAATAATACTGATTCAGATTGAAAGCAAACGAAAAAAAAATATGAAGGCAAGGACTGATACATGGAAAAAGTTAACTAGTCAAAAGATTCTTCTACTATAAATATAATAAACTTGATTCTAAAAAC
>NW_012140525.1:1097643-1115591 GCF_000956105.1 Propithecus coquereli | reverse complement strand
TTTTTTCATTTTAAGCAAGAGAACTCACCGTCATACACTATGTAGTTATCTGTGATCTATTGGTCCAACTATGTTGGATTAATGCCAGATTTCAACACTTAGCTCCCCCCTGGAGAACTACTTTCCTACCAGTGGTTAAAAAATGATCACTTTTACGCTTAAGCACACACATTGACATGTCCTGTCTTGAATTCTTCTGAAAAAGAAGAAAAATAGCTGGAGAAGTCTACCATAGCAGCCCCTTCTGGCAGGGATTTGAAAGTAAAAGAGCATTTCCAGTTTCAGTCAAAACCAACTGATTCAGAAAAGTTCATGTACTTCAGAAGTTAATACAGGGCTCCCTTTGGTCCCATCAGGATTGACATTCCTATCGGCCCAGTTTGCTTTTGCTCAGTTCAACTGTTTTGTTATTACTTATAGAAAATGTTGCCTCGGCTGGAAAGCGGAATCATATCAGAAACCATTTTTAGAAGAGTTTAATGATGATATTTCGGTGGGACAAAAAGAAAAGAGTGCCCCTCAGGATTTCTTTTAAATCTATAAAGCCAGGTTTTGAAAGGAACATGATTGGAATGCAGCGAGAAATCTATCCTTAACAATTCCCCTTCACTGAATTGCTTCCTGGTTGTTCTTTAAATGGCAACCCTTCATAGTATAGGGCATCTTTACATGCTGGAAAAAATGGCAGCCTTCTCATGAATCTAGTGCTATTGGTTTCACATAAAGTATTGAAATAAATATTTTCTCTCTTTCCTCTTTTTGGATGAAATTTTAAGCTTTGGTCAAGAGATTTTCTTTTCCTAAAGGGCAAATGGGATAAGAAATCCTGAAATTAAGACAAACAAACAACAGATTATACCAATTGAGCTTGAAGAATGCAAATAATTTATTTTCTTGAAATTTTTGTACTTTCCTTGACTTCCTTGAATTTTTAAGGGCAGTTCCTAAAACAAATTGAAATTGTTGGACTACTGTAGGTTCTTCATGAGTTATCAATATACAGGAGACTAATAGTACCACACTATTTTGATGAGGCTTTAAGTGCAATCAAACCGGGATGCTTTCTTAGGTATTTATGAAGTATATCTAAATAGATAAATTGGTGCTTGCAAAAAAATCACAGTAAAACTAGAAAAGGTACACCAAAACAATAAGCAGTCAAGAGTAAAAAATGGTGTAGAGTCAAATTATGCCCTTTATGAGAAAGATTTTCAATGCAAAAAGGATTCACAGAAGGAATTTGTGGGCTGAAAAAGTTAGAGGAGTTCCAAGAAACAAGTGTTCCTGCAGTAGGAGTTGAAAGAAATAGAGAGGTACAGTTCATGTTAGAGGCCATATCTTTCTTTTTTTTTACTGAGACAAGGTCTCCCTCTGTCACCCAGGTTAGAGTGCAGTGGAATCATCATAGCTCACTGAAACCTCAAACTCCTGGATACAAGTGATCCTCCTGTCTAAGCCTCCTGAGTAGATGGAACTATAGGTGCACACCACCACACCCAGCTAATTTTTCTATTTTTTGTAGAAATGGGGTCTCGCTAAGTTGCTCAGTCTAGGGTGGAATTCCTGGCCTGAAGTGATCATCCCACCTCAGCTTCCCAAAGTGCTGGGATTACAGGTGTGAGCCACAGCGTCTGGCCCGTATCTTAACTTTCTCTTTAAGATAAAGAAATGGGTATTTCTAGAAAGTCATTGTAAACAAAGAATCCTAGAAGTCTTTAATATAAGTTAAAGAGGATAAATATATCTAAAGTAAATATGGCTAAAAAAGGGAAACTGAAAGAGGCTAGGATGAATAAAAGAAGAGAGAAAAACAAGAATATTGTGTCTTTGCAGGGGAGATGACAACATTTAGGAGGTGGACATCATGAACAGTAACAACTGTAGTACAAAATTCAAGTAAAGTGATAAGTGGCTGAAAGAAAGACTTAAAAAAATCAGTAAACTATGTAACAGGAGATTTTTATTGACCTTATAGTAATTTCAGTGGAGTAGTTGATGGAAGTTTAAAGAGGTAAATGAAAAACTGGCGGTAGTAATTAGATATGATTATGTAAGAATTTTAACTGGGAAAGAAAGGAAGAAAAACAGGAGAGCAATCCGAAGAAATCATGATAGCAAAGGATTGTGTTTGTGTATGTGTGTGTTTTGATATATCTGGTGTTTTATAATTTTTTTAAAATTTTCTATCTGAATCAGAAGAAAATGAAAAATAATTGCCACTGAAATACTAGAAAAGTGACATTTAGAGATAATATTCCTCAAGAATTAGAAGAGAATTGTAATAAAGAACACTATCAGAAGAGTGAATTACAGAGAGGAGAAATCTGCCTCTCACTTTGACCACAGGGAATGATAAGCCAAAATATTAGAAAAAGATTCAAATAAGGGTTAGGAAAAATGTGAATACACATGGAATGATTTCGATCAGTTTAATGAAGATTGCAAGTAAAATTGGTGATAAGGTTCAAGAGTGACAAAAGGTCAGAAAGGTGACATAATATTTACAGGCTATGAGCTAAGAGGAGGAATAACAAGCAAAGATTAGAACAAAAACTGCAGTTTCATAGTCTGAACTTTCTGAAAGCTAAGTTTACTCTATAAATGAAGAAAACAAATACATCTCTGTGGTGTCAATTTTGAGTGCTGAAAATCATTCACTACCTCCTGGCCCTGCCATAGTTCTTGAACTTTTCATGTTATTTTAAAATTTAGGTTAAATGAATGAAGGCCTCTGTTAGAGTGAAGATAGTATCAAAATGGTTACTGTATCCTTACTACTGTCAATCAGTTAATACTAGTATTTTAATTGGGATACCATGCGCATTATGAAGAAATGGCTCTTCAACAGGGGATCTCTGGAACCTATTCTACTATTCTATGACTATTCTACTCATAGCTCATTTTGTAAAGGAGATCTCCGGCTCTGTACTACATTGCAACTATTGTCAAAGTCAAATAAAATATAGAGACGAATCTCTGAAATTAAAACATTTTATTTGGGAGAAAAAACTGCAATTTGGGGCATGTACCCAGACCAATTGGTCTTCAGTATGTCCAAAAAGGAAAGAGAAGATTAGAGGTTTTATAAAAAGGAGAAATGTTACATATTGCTGTTTGAGAAATTTCATTGGCACTGGTAAGGTTTTGAGAAGCTGGCAAGTTCTCATTGGTAAGTGATGGGCAAAGCTATTCTTAATGTTGCAGCCAATCTTTCAGCTGCTGTTAGATGAAACAGGTTTCATGACACACCAGGCAGTTTCAACAGCCAGGCTTGCCAAAAATTACATTTTTGGAGGAGTGTTCTGTGCCCTGAGTGCTTTTCTCCCCGGCCTCTCAATTCTGTTTCAGTTGGGTATGACAAAAATGACCCAATTCATATGATCATCTTTCAAGCTACCTCCATTGTTTACATGAGTGATTGGCTTCTCATTTGATTAAGTCTTCCTTTGTACATAAATAAAAATAAACAGTATGATATTTTCACTTGCTTGTGGTATAAATGTAGCTACATCTCTCTTATTTTTTAATAATTACTGATTAAGTGATTTTATTAAGAAGAATCACAGTATCTGTCTTTGGAGTCTTTCTTGCCCGAATAGTCCAACAATCCCAGGGCATACTCATGGTTTACTCATTCTAAGTGAATTCTTTCTTCTATCAAACACAGGAAAAAAAGAGGAGAGAAAAGGCGACACACAGAAAGACAGACAGACAGACAAAGAGGTAATCAGTGAACTCAACTTTCTAGTTATTCCAGTTTCTATACTTCATGTGAAAAAATCACAGTGGTCAGGGAGAAAGTCTTAGACTAACCAGAGGAAATTTTCATTTATAGCACAGAAGAGAAAGATGCAGATATAAAAGATATAACATAATATTTCAATAACAGTTCACTCATATGGTCCTTGTGAGGTTGAAATGAGTTAATACACGTAGACCCCTTAGAACAATCCTGGCATATGGTAAGCGTGCAATACAAATGTTAGATGATGTTACTCTTGGCTCGTAATCCACTGCACATACTGTCAGTCTCGAAAATGTTGCTTAGCTCCTTTTTTAGACATTGGCAAAAAATAAAATCACACACATGCACACACACCCCCTATTTTTAAAAAATATTCTCCCGGATTATTCAGTTTTCTTAGTTTTCTGTCCTATCCATTATGACAGGAAGGAATTGAGCAGAGACACAAAATGACCTCAAAAGAAGCACAAGTCCAGATGGGTGAACTATTTTTTTGCCTCAAGTGGGTAATAATTGAAAAAAAAAAACCCTAAATATTTGTATTCTTATTTTTTAACAGTAGTTTTACCCTTTTTATTAGAAAGTGCAATAGCTGCTATAGCAATTAAGCAATTTTTGTTATTTTTCTGTCACTAAAGCTTCTCTTTCAGAGGGGTAAAATCTAGACAAATGGAGAGAACTCAGTATTTAATAGTTTCAGGGATGGGGCCTGCACTCTAGTTCTATAGAGGAAAAATTAAGAGCTGTGTGTTGCATTTACATTTCAAAATTTCTTCATGCCAAAAGCAATGCTAAGATACAATTCCTTGGTGAAAGATGTCTCATTTTACAAATGCTGAAGAATGGATAAAGTGACAGTTACTCTGGCTTATCAAATTGTTCATTAGGGGACGAAAGAGACTTTAGGTTAAAATATAACAACAGGAAAATGACTGCAATTGTTTCTGGTAACTTGAATATAATATTAGCAAATTTCAACTTTGGGACTTTATATTTTAATAGTTTCAGAATGGGATTTGGTACTTGTTTTACTTTCTCATATCTTTTTAATTTAACTCCAATTCTAATAAATTTTTATGTATGTACACAGTTAATAAGTTTATCAGTTAGAAATACACATGCACTACTCTCATCAGATTAGACTTTATACCCAATCTGTTTCTTTTCATCACTAGATTTTGAATCAAAGTTTTGCCTAAGTGTGTCTCATTAGCAGAGCTAGGCCCCTTGACTAATAGCTAGCTTTCAGGGAATCAAAGAAATTTGGTTTCTCATTTCTATCTTGAAGAATTTTTAATACTTTTGTAAGGGCTAAGTTGCAAAGGTATCCTAAAGTACAGTTGCTTATAGGAGAGGGCAGTGTATATATATTTTTATCATAGGGTAGTCCCAAGCTGAAAGTCCAGGCTGCAGGGTGGCTATATTCTGCATGTACATTCTGGGCCTGGATCCCTCCGTTGTCTTGCTCTGCAATCTACAGGGTTGCTATGTATTAATGCACATGCATTGTCAGGTCTAGATTGCAGACACCTCATTTCAATTCACAGGAAGAGGAAAAGAGAACGCCGGTATAGAAGTGGGCTACCTTTCACATCAGAGATGACTCAAAAGTTGTAATAATTACTCTCCTCACAACTCACTGGATACTCTTTCAAAAGAGGGTGATATCTTCGTTCGTTTGTGCTGCTATAACAAAATACCTGGGACTGAGTAATTTATAAATAACAGAAATTTATTTCTCACAGTTATGGAGACTGGGAAATACAAAGTCTAGGCCCTGGCAGATTTGCTGTCTGGTAATGGCTTCTTTCTGCTTCCAAGATGGTGCCTTGTTGCTGCATCCTCCAGAGTGGACAAATGCATTAACTTAAGTCCTTTTATAAAGGCCTTAATCTCCTTCATGAAGGCAGAGTTCTCATGACTTAGTCACTTCCTAAAAGCCCTACCTCTTAATACAATCACATTGGCTATTAAGTTTCAATATATGAATTTGGGAGGACATACTCAGATCATAGCTGGAAAGTATCATCTCTAGCTGGAAAGCCTTGTGCTCTGTGGCAACTCTATTATTGCGGTGGAAGGGAAGGCCTGGCCATCTCTGACACAGGAGTCATGGACTCATACCTTGTATGATTCTCTAAACTTAGTAAAGATGTTTAAAGTTGCTGGGTAATTGCATGCACCTTTAAACAAGGTTTTAAATTCTTTAGGCAATCTACATAAAACTGATTCTTCAGTAGAAATACTGATCTATAAAACTTAAAATTAATATCTCAGAAATGTAATATTTTAATGACATATTTTTATAAGACAATGAACTTATGCCAGTCAAATTAACTTCTGCATGACAGACTTTAAAAAATCTGAGAATAAGTATATTAATCAGAAAGATGGAGACTCTTTTGGGTTCTCAAGGGCTTAGGTTGTCTTTCATTATTACTAACGAATAAAATTCCATTTGCTCATTTATTCTTTTAATAAATAATCACTGAATGCCTATTTTCAGATCTATACACAGAGAATGTTAACAATGACACGTTACTTACTCTCAAGAAATTAAAATTTAATAAGAAATATAACACACATAAAGAGTACTTCTACACAAGGTAAAATGTACTTTTTTTGTGAGGGCTTAATTTCCAGAGATACATAGAAAATGTAATATAAATTCAAGAGGGATCAATTTTTGTTGCATTCCAAATATGCAAATGTCTAGTAAATCTTTGATGTACTTTGGAGAGTCCCATTTCTTGGAAAGTATATTTTCCATAAGAAATAATTGATCAGAGAAGCTTATTTCTATATTGTGAATAATTACTCGCAATTTCCAACACCTGTTTCTCAGTAATCTTCCAGCCTCTATGGCATAAGTTCAGAAAATCCCAGCCAGTTGTTTCTTCTCAGAGATAAGGAGGCTGTCAGGATGTCAATCTTTTCTTCCAACCTGCTTTGAGAATGACAGGCCACAAATCACTCTGGACAGAAAGAAATGAAAGTTTTTATGTCAACTGTGTTTTTCCTTCTCTGGGTTTAAGAGGAAGAAATCCTCTTAAACTATACATTAATGTGTAGTAATTGATATATCTGGCTCAGCTTGGATGCTGTCAGCCCCATTGTGCGTATGTATAAAATCAGCACCTTAAAACAACCATTGCCACCTGGTTCAGGAGCGGAAACAGAAATTTGCATGATTTCCTACCAGTTCATATACATGGGTAAGGACCCACTCTGAAAGCATTTCACAGGACTTTTATGTTTATGTTTAGTAGACAAATCATGTACAAGTGGCACAATAAAATGATCTTTACTCTTTTCAGATATTGCTTTTCCAAATCTACTTTGGCAGTTTCTGTAGGAAAAACTTGTGAGACACTGAGGTCTACTACATTGATTGAAACAGCATGCTTATGGCATTCTTTCTTCTCATTCAGATCTAGAGATATTTTAGGAATCTTTTTGAATCAATTGGAACTAAATCCATAATGCTGTTTACCATAAAACCAGAAGTTTCTATCTTCTTAATTTTAAATCAATTGTTAATATTTATTTATGATTTATTTTTAATTTTTCTTTTGTTGGTTGAAATATAATACACATACAATAGAATTTACCCTTTTAAAGAGTACAGTTCAAAGCAGTTTTCAGTATATTCACAAAATTGTATACCATCACCACTATTTAGATCCAGATCATTTTTCATTCCAAAAAGAAATCCTATAGCCATTATCAGTCACTCCCCATTCCCAACTCCACACAGACCCTGTAAACCAAGAATCTACTTTTGGTATCTATGGATTTTCTGTTCTAGAGATTTCATAAATTGAATCACATGGCTTTTGAGACAAATTGAATCACACTGAATGTTTTCAAGGTTCATCCATGTTGTAGACTGTATCAGTGCTCCATTCCTTTTTTAGTGAATAGTATTCTATTGTATAGATACACCACATTTTGTTTACCCATCCATTAGTTGATGGACATTTGGGTTGTTTTGGCTTTTGAGTTATTATGAATAATGTTCTTTGTGGACATTTTTGTACATATTTTTATGTGAATATATGTTTTTAATTCTCTTGTGTATATAACTATGAGTGGGATTAATGGGTCATATCGTATCTCTATGCTTAACTTTTTAATGACCTGCTAAACTATTTTCTAGAGCAGTTCTACCATTTTGTATTCCCATCAGCAATGTATCAGGGTTCCAATTTCTCCATATCATTGCCAATGCTTATATTGTTTGTCTATTTGATTATAGCCATCCTAGTAATTGTTGCTTTGGTTTGCATTTACCTAGTTGTCTTAGTCCATTCCTGGAGCAATAACAAAATATCTAAGACTGAGTAATTTATAAATAATAACAATGTATTTCTCATAGTTATGGAGGCTAAGAAGTTTAGGATCAAGGCGCCAACAGGTTTGCTGTGTGGTGAGGGCCTGGTCTCTGCTTCCAAGATGGCATCTTGAACACAGTCAAGGAGACAGAGGGATTGAAAGGCAAAGGAGGGCCCTAGCTGGTTCCTTCCAGCCCTTTTATAAAAAGCACAGATTCATTTAGGAGAGTTTTTTTTTTTTTTTTTTTTTTTTTTTGAGACAGAGTCTTGCTTTGTTGCCCGGGCTAGAGTGAGTGCCGTGGTGTCAGCCTAGCTCACAGCAACCTCAAACTCCTGGGCTCAAGCAATCCTTCTGCCTCAGCCTCCTGAGTAGCTGGAACTACAGGCATGTGCCACCATGCCCGGCTAATTTATTTCTTTTTAGTTGTCTAGCTGATTTCCCTCTATTTTTTTAGTAGAGACGGGGTCTCGCTCTTGCTCATGTTGGTCTCGAATTCCTGAGCTCAAACGATCCGCCCGCCTCAACCTCCCAGAGTGCAAGGATTACAGGTGTGAGCCACCCGCCCAGCCATTTAGGAGAGTTTTGTCCTCATTACCTAATCACCTCCCAAAGGCCACACCTCTTAATACTGTTGCACTGAGGATTAAGTTTCAACATTTATTTTGGAGAGGATGATGTTGAGTATACTTCCAAATGTACTGGATATTCATATATAATCTTGGAAGAAATGTCTATTCAGGTCCTTTGCCTATTTTTTGACTGGGTTATTTGTCTTTATACTCCAGTGATAAGTGACCTTTAAATATTCTGGACACTAGATGTGTGATATCTATTTCTATATGATCCTGAGATATATTTAGATATTTCTACTGATACATATGGTTCATAAATATTTTTCCCTTTCTGTTGGTATTCTTTGCACTTTTGTGATAGTGTCCTTTGAAGCAAAAATGTTTGAAAATTTGATAAAGTTCAATTTATCTCCTTTTTTTCTTTCATTGCTTGTGCTTTAGGTATCATATTAAGAAACCAACCACTAATCCAAGGTCATGAAAATTTACACCTATTTTTTTCTAAGAGTTTGATAATTTAGTTCTTATACACTTAGGTAATTGATCCATTTTGAGTAATCCTTGTGTACTGTGTAAGGTGGGGGTAATTTCATTTGCGTTTCTCTCTAGTGTTCTTTCATTTTAGTCCGAAGGACTCTCTTTAATATTTCTTGCAGTGCAAGTGTGATAGCAAAAATTCTTCTCAGTTTTTGTATGCATGATATCATTTTAAAATTTTTTCTTCACTTTTTAAGAATTATTTTCCTGGATACAGAATTCTTATTTGACTTCTTTTTTCTTTCAGCACTTTCAATATACCTTTCTGCAACCTGCTGGTTTCCAAGGTTTCTGATGAAAAAACAGTTGTTAATCTTATTGTGGATCTGTTATATATGATAAGTCACTTCTCTTACTTCTGTAAAGATTCCCTTTTTGTTTTTGGTTTTCAACAGTTTGGCAATAATGTGTGTAGTGTAGATCTCTTTGGGTTTTTTCTGCTTGGAGAGTGTTATGTTTCTTGCATATGTAGATTCATGTTTTTTATCAAATTTTGGATGCTTTGGGACTTTTATTTCTTCAAATTCTTTCTTCCTTTTTTTTTTCCTTTTTCTGTCTCTTTCTGGACTCCCATTAAATTGGCATGTTCAATGATGCCTCATACATCTGTGAAACTCAGTTCATTTTTCTTTCTTTTTTTCAATCTAGATAATATAAATTAACGTATCTTCAAGTTTGTCGAGTCTTCTATATGCTTAAATATTCTGTTTAGCCCATACTAAGAGGATTTCATTTTAATTATTTTACTTTTTAACTCCAGAAATTTCCATCTTTTTTCCTTTTATAATTTCTATCTCTTTCTTGTTAAATATGTAGCTGATTCATATTCCTTACCTAATAAATCCAATGTCTAGATTTCCTCCGAGGAAATTTCTTTTCATTGTTTTTCCCCCTGCATATAGAATATTTTTATTGTTTCTTTTCTAGACTCATTTTTTTGGTGAATGTTGGACATATTAAATGATATACTGTGGCAACCCTGGAAATCATATTCACCCCTATTCCCAGGGTTTGTAGTTGTTGCTGTTTGTTTAGTGACTTTTCTGACCTAATTTTTAAAGTCTGCATTCTTCACCCCGTGTGACCACTAGAGACTCTGCTCACTCCCTTATTAGTTGACTAATATTTGGAGAGATATTTTCTTAAACACCTAAAATCAATAATCATCCTTGTCTTTGCCAACTGATTCTGTGTGTGTCTTGAGGCATGCCTTCAACACTCAGCCAGGCAGTTGAAACTCTACCTTTTCCTTTATTTACTGCTTCAACAGAGGCTCAGGGTCATCCAGAGGTGAAACATTAAGGCCTTCTCAGGTCTTTCCTGAACATGTGCAGAGACCTCTGCATGTACAGAGTCCTGGGCATGTGCATAACCTTATGAAGGCACGTGGCCTTCTGGAGTCTCGGAAATATGTTGGAACTTTTTAAAGACCCCGGTGGATATATTATTCTCCAAGTTTTCCTTTTACGCTTTTTGGTTAGTCTTTTCTTTGCTCTAATAATTCTTGTCCACTACTCCAGGAAGCTGCAAAGTTAAAAAATTACCTGTAATTTTTTTCAACATACACCCCAGGAAAAGGCTTTTTGTAACTGGGTGAGCTCAAAGTAAGGTAAAATAAAGACGGTTTTGCAAATGAGGTCTTCCAGAAAATCACCTGGCTGGTCAAATAATAAAAATTGTGTTGAAATGGAGCTTTGAAAGAGTTCCAACCCTGTTCTTCCCCTCCCTCCCCTGTTGGCTGCCAGGCTGTTGGTTTTCATTATGATTACAGATTAGTGGTTTTCAAGGTTACCATTAAAATGGAGAGATGGGATTGTGATTAGAACAAGTTAAAATGCCACAAAACTCACTATTCTTACTGAGATTCATTACTGCTTTTATTGAATATACAGTCCCAGAATTGCTGCAAGCCTTTGGCTAGTTCTGAAAAAGTTAATTCTGAAAATCTTTTGCAAGATTTCTAATTGTTTACATGTAGAAGAAAATGTTTGGAGGTTTCTGCTCTGCTTTTTTCATTATTGTCTTCTGGTTCTCTTGAGAATCTATTTACTTGGAAGGTAACATTCTTTTCCCCTTATGATACAGTAATAGATTTTAATTATTTTTTGAGTCAAATTGTTTTTTTTTAGCAAAAGGGGCCTTGCACAAAAATCTCCAGATCATTGTTAACTATCATCATTCTTGACAATATATTAATAATTGGTTTAGCGGTTCTTACAACAAGGCTCTGTCAACATTATGAGATAAAAAGAATCAAAGTAAAATATCTATGAGACATGAGAACAGTTTCATAATAACTTGTAATTGAATATCCCATACAGATAATCTCAAAAATCAACATCAATTAGGAAAGAATAAATTCTAAGATATTTCTAGAAAACAGTTTGTACACTGGAATACATACTCTGACATATGATAGGAAAGCATGAATTGTGTTATTTTAAAGGGTGACAGACAACTTTGCTACTTTTGTGTTCTTAGAAGTATTTCAAATGTAAAAGCATCCTTTTGAAGATATGGTTTGAATTTTGAGAGATAATGATTGCTTTGTATTTACCAATTAAAATTTCTGACTTGGAAAATAGAAGATTTCTATCTCAAGTATACAATTTCAAAAAAATCAAAATCAGTTTTCTAGAAAAGATATTTAAAAAAAAATTATGGTACTAGGCTGGGTAATTTAGAGGTAAATTCAATGTAATTCAAAAGACAAAGTGGCTCCTATTAAATGCTTACGGGAGCAGATGTAATAAACATTTTTGTTGTGCTACAAACAAAACTTAAGTTTAAATAGTCCAACTAAAAATTTCCAGCAGGTAATTCATGATAACATAGAGAGAAACCTTATTGTATAAAAATTTCAGTAGTTGTGCATTCAAATGTGGTATCCTAAATTTTGAGGATACAAGTAGACAGCATAAGTTCATGTGAAGGTTATGTTTTGGGATGGTTGGTTATTCAAAAGCTTATTTGTCAGTTGACTATTTGGAACCAGAAATGTATTATCCATAAAAATAATATTATAAATAAATCGTGGATTGCTTTTAGAACAGATCACAGATCTCCAAAAATAAAATGGGTAGTTAATATAAAGTAATGGTGATAAAGGGTTGGGATTTGAGACCTGAGAGCAGGTAGACTTGATTTAAATGGGTGGGTTCCTTTCCAATTTGTGGAAGTCTGGCCAATCTTGGGGAACTTTAAAAGGAAAATAAAAATTTGTTTTTAACGTACACCTACCTTCATTTTGGGCCTCCCTTTTAACTGTTTCTTGATGTCTTTTTCCATAAATATTCAGTATCTTCTGCCATATAATTTATAAATAAGTCAAAGCTAATGTACTCTTTATACATCAAATGTTTTCATTTTTCTTGTACTAAAATCCCATTCTACCAGCTATTATCTAAAAAACAATCAGACAGAACTAATTATCTCAACTATGACTGATTGATATTTACTGTTCTGCAATGGTTAAATGTGAGGAGAAGAATGGCTGCCTAGTGTGGTTATCCATTAGCTTGAATCTATGTCGCTTACTAGTTGTATGATGTTAGGCAAGTTTCTTTTCATACCTCCATTTCTTTAGATATAAATATTAAATAATAGTAGTACCTATACCATACTGTCTTTCATTGGGAGTAATTAATTATACTCTATCACCACATTTAGGACTATGACTGAAATGGAGCAATCAATAAAAATGAATTTTCACTCTAAGTAAAAGGGTTATTAATTTTGAAATCTCATTGTACCTAAGTAAATTGAATGAAAGTAAGAGCATGGCTAAAAGAAGTTTTTTCTCAACAGAAAACAAACTCAGATTCTTTTTATCTGGGAGCATCTCCTCTCAGTCATTTATAGCCTCTTTGCTTTCTTTTAAAAATGAGCCAGAATTTAGCTCTCCTTAAATCTTCCTTCCGTTTGCTTGTTTGTTTTAATAGTAGGTTCCCATGCAGCTTTCTGTTGCTGCTATAATAAATTACCATAAACTTTGTCTCTTAAAACAACCAAGTTTATTTATTTTTTTATGGTTATTTATTTATTTACTTTTTAGAGACAGATTCTCACTCTGTCACCCAGGCTAGAGTGCAGTGGTTGGTCATAGCTCACTGCAGCCTCAAACTCCTGGGCTCAAGCTATCCTCCTTCCTCAGTCTCCCGAGTAGCTGGGACTACAGGCACATACAACAACATCCAGCTAATTTTTTTATTTTTTGTAGAGACATAGTCTCCTTATGTTACCCAGGGTGATCTCAAATTCCTGACCTCAAGCAATCCTCCTGTACTGGCCTCCCAAAGTACTTGGATTAGAGGTGTGAGCCACTGCACTTGGCCACAAATTTATCATCTTAAAATTCTGGTAGTCAGAAGTCTGTAAAATGGGTTTTACAGCCTAAAATCAAATTTCCAGTAGAGCTACTTTCTTTCTGGAGGCTCTAGGGGAGAATCTCCTTTGCTTCTAGAGGCTGTCCACTTTCCTAGGTTCTTGGCTGTCTTACAGCAACAGCGTCGCTCTGACATCAGCCTCCTTCACCCCATCTCCTTATCCTGACTTTGACCTTTTCGCCTCCCTCTTGAAAGGACCTTTGCAAATATACTGGATGGGCACACCCGGATAATCCGAGATATTCCCTCCATCTCAAGATCCTTCAATTTATCACATATGCAAAGTCTCGTTGCCACTTAAGGTAACATATCCACATGTCCTGGTGACTAGGATATGGACATCTTTGTGCCCCATTTCTCTCTCTGCCACAGTTACATTACAGTGGATGAGGAGCAAACAAAATGAACAGAAGCCTTCCATAAATATTTGAAACAGAACATTTACTAATATCTCTTAACCACTGACTCTAAGTTCTTTCAGTTGCTCACAATAACCCATGAAGTACACATTATTCCTGTTTTATATAGATGAGAAAACAGATTTGAGAGAAGTAACTTGAACAATGCCCCAAAGCTCCTAAGCAGGAAAACACATTTAAACTAAAAGCCTTGCTTTCTTCATGTTAGTTATTAACCCTCACTAATGTTTATAACATCTCCTAAGAACAATAGTTTTTAATTTCAAACTGTTCTGCTTATCTGTCAATATGAGTAAAATAGGATAACATATAAGAATTATTTGAGAATAAAGATTGAGTGAGTGTAACTGTTCAAGTTTCACCACCAGTGACGAACTAGCTTTGAATAAATAATTCACTTATCCTCTCTGATGCCCCACTTCCATACTTCAATACATATCAATGATTAAAAAATATATATTTTTAATATTCTAACCTCTAAGAGATCAGCAACCAGTCCTACCTTTCTCATTCATATACTCTCACTGCTTAGCATAGTAGATGCTAAATAAGTATTTTATTGAATTAGTATATTCCATTTACTTTATAAACCATAGCATAATATAATTCTAAGTAAGCTGAAACACATAAATGACAAGTCTTCTGATCTATACATATTGGTATCTCCATTTCACACTGATGACCTAAGAAGTATATTATTACGTAAATTTGGTAGTCAGAGATGATTCCCAACTATATATCCATAAAGAATTGAAAGAATTAAAGACTAGGTTAGTAGTATTTGAAGAATCACATGAAAATAATAGACAAGCTTTTCAGTGAAGTTGAAAAGTGATTAATGAGAAGAAATAAGAGTAGGGAAGGATGTGAATGAAAGATGAGAATTTGCAGGAAAAAATTTTATAATATACCGTAATGTTGACAAAATGAAAAAGTAACAGGTGGGTTTATAATAGAGATGGCCTGGGTAATATCTGGGAGAAGAAGAAAAATGGCTCAGAAATGTAGTAAGAAAACCATGTGATTTTAAAATTTGCTTTAATCTGTTATACTGATTGATTTTCTGGAAGAGATAGGTACTTTATGTTTTTAAAAATGAATTTCCCATTTACAATATGCCTCAAGTATTCATAGTAACATTTTTATGTAAAAAGTATTTGCTGCTGAATCACATTAACCATACATTATTCATACATGAGAACATGTTCTTGTTCAAGTCAACTATCTAGCTGAGTCTATAATACTTGTGAATTCCATTATAAGAATTCAACATTCTATCTTTTGGGGAAATGAGCAGAGAAAATAAATGATGATTTTTCACAGGTCTAAAGTGAAATTGGTTGTTTTTCATAAGAAAGATATATTTAAACATACTATTTCTGAATGTACTTGCCCAGGACTTAGCCTCGGCTGAAGACAGGGTGGGGGCAGGATGAGAAAAGTCTCAGCCTTGTTTCTCCAGAGAACAAAGCCCTTGGCTGAAAGCTGGGGAGGATGGAAGCCCAGTGTTCTTGGCTGTAGCCATCAGGAGTAGAGTCTCTGCCTTGTTGAGTTGAGAAGATAGAGGGAGAGAGAAGTCTTGATTCAACTACCAGATTCTTGCCTCTTCTATCACATTTCCATAGATTTTAACAACTAGACGTTTCCTCATTTTCTGTTTGGCTGTAGGACTACTTCCGGAGGCTTTAAATGGTTGTTTGAAAAATAATTTCACCAGTTTCACCAGGGAGTGGGTCAACAGACTCCTTATACTATCATGCTGAAAATTGATGTCCTCCCCCCACCCCAGGTAAACTTTTGAATGTTTTCTTTTTATTTTTAATTACAAAAATCACAGAATTTCCTTATAAAGCATTTCAACAATATGGACCTTTGTAAAAATAATATAATTAAACTCCTCCTACCCTCCAGCCAATTCTACACTCTAGGAGAAAACACTGCTAAGTTACTAAATAATTAAGTTTAAAAATGAAATCAATTGAACTCTACAGTAACAGATATCCCTTATAAACTGCATGTGACACAGTTGTTTTAACCCTTCTCTCATCTGGTCTAGAATTTTCTAGTAGTCTAACTTGCAGGCCAAGCTGTGCACAGGATTGCACCTGTATCACCTGTCTCTAGCTCTGACTTATTTCCATAAGTTTTAATTAAATCCAATGTTCAATTCTCAGAACTTATTTTATCCAAACCATCAGTGGTATTTGATAGAGTTGAACACCCTTTTCCCTGAAACAACTTTCCACATTCCTTCTAATCCCCAAATCTCCTAGTTTTCCTTTTACTTTTATAGCTGCTCCTTCTCAGTCAACTTTATTGGTTACTACTCATTTCCCTGACCTATGAACTTTACAGTTCCAAGAGTTAGCTTTAAATCTTTTTTCTGTCTATACTTAAATCTTTTCTGACTTTCAACCAGCATGATGGCTTTAAATGGTGTCAATACACTGACAATTCTCAAATGTTCATTGACAGTTAGACATTTTCCTAAACTCCAAACACATATATCTAAGATGTATCCTTTTAGTTGTTAAGGAGAATCTCAAATCACATATTCAAAACTGAGATCCTAACATCACACTTTTCCTCAACAGGTTTTGCTCATAGCCTTCTCCATCTCAGTAAACAGCAGCACAATTTTTCCAGCTACTCCAGTCAATAATTATGAACTTAGCTCCTGCTGTCAAACCTTATATTCAATTCTTTGGCAAATTTTGTTGCCTCTTTGTGATGGTTCATTTACATGTCAACCTTACTGGTCTAAGGTGCAGCCAGATAGCTGGTAACACATTCCTTCTGGGTGTGTCTGCAAGGGTGTTTCCAGGAGAGATTAGCATTTGAATAGTTAGGCTGAGTAAAGAAAATCCACCTCACTAATGTGGATGGGCATCGTCCAATCTATTGATAGCTGGAATAGAACAAAAAGGCAGAGGATGAATTCCCTTTCTTTTCTTAAGCTGGGAAATCCATCATCTCCTGCATTCGCACATCATAGCTCCAGATTCTCTGGCCTTTGGTCTCCAGGACTTCCACCAGGAACTCTGCTCCTCCCTTCTGAGGCATTCAGACTCTGGCTGGGAATGACAACCTAGGGTCTCAGGGTTCTCAGGCCTCCAGACTTGAACTGAATTACACCACCAGCTTTTTTGGTTCTCCAGCATACAGAAGGCAGATTTTGGGACTTTCTGGCCTTGATAATCATGTGAGCCAATTCCCATAATAAATCTCTTTCTCTCTCTCTCTTTTTGTCTCTGTCTCTCCCTCTTTTTTGTTCTCTCTCTAGATATAGATATTTATATATGTATATCAGCTATTCATAGATATTTGTATTTATCTATATTTATGTCTCTTTATATTTATGTCTATCTATATACAGTATCAAATATACCTATTTGTATATATAGATCTATTTATCTATATATTTATATGCATATCGATACATGTATCTACATATCTATCAACCTATATATGGGTATACATAGAGCTAAATATAAATATTTTTATATCTATCTATATCTATCTATCGTATCCAGAATGGTGATCACATCTCACCACTGGTATTGCTACCATTCTGGAACAACCTATACCTTTTTCTCTTCTAGATTATTGTAATAGACTTTTACATTAATATAATTAGGCTCCCAACAGTAAACAGATAATATGCTCAAATGTAGTAATTAGGAAGTTTATTTATGACGTCATTTTATAGAGATATGTGTGTAAGGAAACTAGAACTGAAAGTAGTGACAGAGAGGTTATTTCCATCCCTGACCCTGGAAGAATGATGTTATGGATTGGATCATGTCCTCCAAAAAAGTGTTGAAGTCTCAAACCTGGGTATCTGTAAATGTTAATTTCTTTGGAAATAGGGTCTTTGAAGATGATTAAGTTGAGATTATTATGGTGCGATCTGCTCTAATATGACTAGTCAACAGATCTCTTACAAAGGAGCTCT
>NW_012140525.1:1072612-1097138 GCF_000956105.1 Propithecus coquereli | reverse complement strand
ACACACACACACACACACACAAAGCATTTCTAGAATGAAGAGATCTAAGGGGACAGATTGTTTCTTTGTAGCTGGTGTTTAATGGCTTGCTGCCATGAACAGATAATCCCTAAAATCCAAATGCATGCACAAGTCCTATATATGGTATCTTTCTGATAAGTTCACAACATTCCTTAATAACAGGCAACCCAATTTCAAGGAAATTTTTGTATATCATTACATTGGGGAGACATTTTGTCTTCAAGCTCCCTTTCCTTTCCAATCTATCCTATTCAAGGTAATGCAATGTGTTCCTTGAAAGTAAGCAATGCTGGCAGACAGTACTTTTTGTTTTGTTTAGAACTATTTTTGAAAAATTTGGCCAGGGACACATTGCATTTCAGCAAACAATTCTTTGGAAGAAAAAACTGTAAACAGCAAGTATTTCCAAATTGCACTGTCAACTCCATGTATAACTATAAAGAAAAAATAATGCTATTTTTATTGCTATGATTTTTGTAGATCTGATATGATGGAGCCTACATAAATATATTATTACTAAAAGCCTGCAGGAATTTACTAGTTGAAATATCCCTATTCTTTGCCAGGGTTTTGAACTTCAGTATAGATTATTATACTGATTTTGTGGCTAATAATCCTTGCTATATCTTTCTTCTTGGTGTTTTCATTGGTCTTTTGTCTTTTTTATTCTAATACAAATCACTGTCATGTTTTAGAGTCACTGCCTCTAAAATGTAGATACTTGTAAGTCTCTCATGGTGTGTCTGTACAAACATACAGGCTTTCCAAGGGTGATACTGTGTGTTCTTTATTACAGAAAGAAAATATGAATAGAAAAAACAAAGGAAACAGCATCTATCTTTTAAACAAATTTTCAATGGCTTAAATTTTACAAAGATTTGAAATTTTTAATGAAATCCAGAAAATCTGATAATCATACTGAAAATAAAAATCAGCTCTTTTTTGGGGACAAAAGTAGGTTTTTTTAACAACGAATTAAAATTAGTAGGACATGAAATGTCCACATTCTTATATACTAAGATAACCTTTTCTGATAATGTAATAGTGTTCGTAAAAGTGTTTTTTTTAATTTTTAAATTTTTAATTATTATAGATACATGATAATTACATATATTTATAGGGTACATATGATGTTTTGATACAGACGTATAACAGTGTATTAAACAAAACAGCCTTCTCTGAGGATGAGAAAGAAGTTTTGATTTTTTTTTTCTTTTTAAGCTTGTCTTCTTTCCCTGATATTACCCATTTTTACCAGTTTCCTCCAATTCTGAGTTGTTTCTTTATATAAAATTTCTCTTTCACTCTATAAAATCTCCTTTCCCTCTTTCATTCTGGGTAACCACAAATTCCAAGTATGTGTTTTGCATACTCCTTCTGTGCATTGCTCTTCTGTGTGTGTGTGTGTGTGTGTGTGTGTGTGTGTGTGTATTCGAATTCAAATTTTCCTCAGTTCATCTTTAAACTTAAAAGCAATCTACTTAAAATTAAAAGAGAGATGCTATTTCTCAACATCTTTGACGAGGTTTATTTGGTTTAGAGAAGATAGGGTGGGATACTCAGAATGTTATTTAAATTGAAGTCTGAGATAAGATCCTTTTCTGTGGTCTCCAAGGCACAGATGGAAGCATGATCATATATTGAAAAGCTTTCCTAGGGCTGTGACCTTGAATGTCTCTTCAAAAAAATGAAACAACTAATTTAAAAATAAAATGCAAATATGACTTGTTAATTTTGTATAATATATCCATACATCTTTTTGAAAGAATGTCATTTAACTGAACTCAAATTTTTACAACGGAAATTACTTAAACCAGTATAAATATAGGCATAGTTTTGAATACACCAAGTTCTTTCAGAGTGAATTGTTGAAGTGTGCACATCCTAAGGATAACATAGGAAATGACAGAGAAGTCTTTACTTCTGAAAACAAAATGGGAGGCATCAATTTACCAGACTTCAAACTTTATTACAAGCTTGTAGTAATCAAAACAGCTTGATAATGGCACAAAAACAGAGCCATTGACCAGTGGAACAGAACTGAGAATCCAGATATAAAGCCATCCTCATATAGCCATCTAATCTTCGACAAAGCAGACAAAAACATACACTGGGGAAAAGAATCCTTATTCAATAAATGGTGCTGGGAAAACTGGATAGCCACATGTGGAAGACTGAAGCAGGATCCACACCTTTCACCTCTCACAAAAATCAACTCATGCTGGGTAACAGACTTAAACCTAAGGAGTGAAACTATTAGAATTGTAGAGGAAAATGTTGGAAATACTCTTCTAGACATTGGCCTGAAAATAAAACACTTCTTAATAAAATTAATAAAAAAACCTAAACAAACTAAAAGGAACCCTACTTAACAAATGATAGGTTCACCTAAACTCATTTCAAAGCAGCTTTAAGAGCAAGGATTACAGAAGATATTTATTCCTTCGTATATTTTCTGGTTATCCTTTAGCTTCAAGAAAAGTGCTTGGTGCTTCAGGATGGCTCTGCTGAAGTTGTATATGTGGAAAAATGGACACAGTTGCTCGTTGCAGGTTGAAGTGGCAGCTTAAGATTTAAAGGCACAAATTTGCAAAGTTCAGAGCATTTTTCAGTGTCACTTGGTAAGTGTTTGATGAAGTAGCACAGTGAGGAAGCCAGTAGGGCTACACTCCTACTAAGTACAAAATCAACAATTAATGCCAAGGTATTCGCATATTCAAGAGAGAATGTTAATCCTGTGAAATCCGATGGCAGGTGTGATAAGTGAGCCTCTTGACTAATGGCGAAGAACTATAGCAAGATAATGAACAGAGCAAGTTTGAAAATAATAAGAGAAGAAAGGGTGGGTGGTGCCAGAGAGAAAGCTAAGGGGGAACCCCTCTTGAAATGTGAACCTTGCAAGTTGTTCTCGCAGAGAAAGCATAGAAAATATTTGTATGTACATTTTACAATATCTATTGCCAGAAAATTATGAGTGAGGTGACACATTTACTATGGCAATAGATATTTCTCAATATGGGTATATCATGCCTTCCATTTTGCAGCATTACAAGAAAAAAAGGGAAGTAAAATATGCTGATAGTTCACCTCCTGTAGAACATCCATGTTTAAAATTTTGGAAAATAAAGTTAAACATAAGCATTTTGGACATTTTAAAATGAAGTTTATCAATTTTTTTCTTTTTAAATCATATTCAAAATATACCAAAACATATAGGAAACCATATAGGAATGAGGTAGATTGTTTCCCTAAATTTCTTTCTACTAACTGATACACATTCTACTAAATAGTAGTTAATGTAGCAGACAGCTTAAAAACAATAGCATCAACAAACCACTTAGCAAATTGAATTGTAAACCTCTTCAAGCCTCAATGTTCTCATCTAAAATTTGAAATAATAAAACAGCTTCATAAGGATCCTATGAGGCTTAAAAGAGATAATAGATGTAAAGTTAAAATGTTTGGTGCAGTTATTAGCACATTGTAAGTGATCAATAAAGTGATCTCACATCAACAATTCAATGCCAACTTTCACTCACAACTTGTCCAGAACTAGTCATGTGGTCCATCCTATCACAGTACTACAGAAAGAACAGTGCCGCCACAGATACAGAAGATTGAGAGTGAGAAATATTTGATAAACATCACCAACACCTGCCATAACCTGCCTTCTGGCTAAAAAATAATAATTTATATACTTTCTCTTTTGCAGTCAAACTATGCCACCTTCTTCCCAACAGATACAACCCCAAAGTCTTATCTAAGTCTAGGACTCCTAGGTGATGACTAGTAGTCTCTGTACGAGGTCCGATGTATTTCCTCTTGACTTGGAGGCCAACAAACAAAAAGACGAGTTCTCTGCTACCCACACAGCCAAAATGCAACAACAGAACCAGGACAGAATAACCATAGGAAGCAATCTCATTTGTAAAATGTCTGTTCTATAGCAAATTTAAAAACAGATGTTTTAAAAGCTCCTAATCCTGGCATTGGGGAATGGGAAATGATTTAGGCCCTTATTTTGTCTCCCCTACTCTCAGTAAGTAATCCTATTGTTCTCTGGGGCACCTGGATCCCCTCTGTCTTTTTTCCAATATTCTTTGATAACATCTGAATTGGGAAATATGTTCTTCTTGAGATTAAGCAGATTTCACAGCATGTGTCTTACCAAAGTATGGCAGGGGAACCAAAGGTCATTTTTAAGTCTTGAACATTGACAGGTTCTTTCAAAGCAGGCTGATGGTTCTTTTGACAGCAAGACTTGGGAAGTGCATAGTGATGAGAATACAATCCATTTGCTTCCAGTCATCTCCATGTTGCAAATAGCCACATCCTTGGTTTTTTTCTAGATACATCTCTTATATTTGCTCTACTTCTTTGCTTTTTCCCATTTTTGCTTCTTTCTCTCTCCAGAATTAATTGCAAATACTTCAAGCTTTTCATATGTCTATGGGAAAGTCACACATTGGTCTCATATCCCTGAGCCACGTTGTCCAATTCAAAGTAATTGGGCATCACGGTTTCAACTGAGTCTTTGCTCCAAGACGAATAAAATTTATTTTTATGGTTTTAACAATGCATGTGAGGACTGTGCTCTTGATTTGATCCTTGCTACAAGGCTGAATTCTAATCGACATTTTTTACTCACAGACTTTCTCAGTTTAAATTTTTACTAGTAGGTGATAAAAAGTAGTTTCATTTTCCAACCATGGAAGTTCACAAATTTCAGGACTCTCTTGATTTTTTATCATTTCTGGTTTAAAACCACCATATTATTTCCTGACAAACATCTTCCTTGCCAAACTCAGCCACTGGCAACCAAAACACACTGGTAATGTCCTGGTTTTCAATTTCTTCCCTTCACGCTACAAATTCATCAAGTAAGTATCTTTCAAATTATCAACTCAGATGTCATTTTCCATAGTCTAATATCAGTTTTTCCATTGCTTGCTACCTGGCCCTTAAACCAATGCCACATATTATAGGGGTGTGTGGGTGTGTGGGTGTGTGTGTTTGTGTGTGTGTGTGTGTTGTTACTGTAGCATGCCATTTCCAGTCATAAGAGGCTAAGTTGTCCTGGTGTAATGACAAACTCTAAAATCTCAGTCTTTTAGTAGAACGGTTTATTTCTTGCTCCCACTGCATTTCCCTTGTTGGTTAGTGGGATTGGAAGAGAGTGTCTGCTCAGAAGAGGCCTAGGTGAATAACTCTCTTGCATGTGGCTGCTCACTGTGTCCAAAGGAGAGATTTTGCATCAACCATTAAATATTCTGTCATGCAAATGACTTATGCTGGTCCCTACTTACGGTTCACCGGCCAGAATTATTGACACAGTTCCACCCAGTCACAAAGAGGCCAAGAAATGCAATTCTACCATGGGCATTCAGGTGGAAATCAGCACTAACCACTGAGGCAGCAAAGTTGTTAGCACACTTGAGGAATAAAAGAAAAGAACATGCTACTAACTTCCCAAGGAACAGGTAGCCTGCTAGAAGTTGGCCCTGGCCAAAGGAGGAAAAATGATTTAATTGTAAATAGTGTTCAGAGTTTTGATTGCTGCATTACATTAATCATCCTAAGTCTATTGTGATTGGTTTTTATGACTCCAGGTAACACAAGACTGTTTATCATAGAATAAGGAGAAGAAAATCATGGCTCCTTTTACAGTTTTCATCTAATGGCTCCACTGGTTCAATTTTAAAATGACAATGTGAGAGTCAATCAAACTTGCATTTCTATGACAAGAGATGTCTGTTTGACATACCATCACTTGACCCCCTCCACCACCATCATCAGTTGCACTTCTGTTTATGAAAGCCTTGGATTGGTAAGCATGTCGGGTCAAGCTGTCCTAGCTGTCCTTAGCCAATAATGCATTAAAAATAAGGATAAAATTCCTCCCAAATCAAAACCCCTGCCTGCCTCTTTGATTGAAAACACCACAATACCAATTCATTTTAAAGTTTTTTTTTTTCCAAAGCATTCTGTCTCAGAGTGCAAACACTTTGGTTGCAAGCGCTACCTTCTGACTCTGTCTAAATTAAACTAAAACATGCTTATTGGGTGGACATGAGGTAGCTCACAAGGTTTAAAGGAGGGCTATAGATCTAGTCTCAAAACATGTAGGAAAAGGAAGCTTTAAAGTCTCAATGGCACTGAACATTATGCCATTTCTGTGTATTGGCAGGATGGATGAACACATTTCAATTACTTGTCTTTATTACTCCCCTTATTATTCAAATTCTGAGAAAGAGAGTTAATTGGCTAAGCTTAGTTTGATTACTTACCTACTTTTTCTTTACTGTGTCTTAGCAGTGAGAAGAATGATCTAGTTTTGATAGAAGAAGCCTCAAGGGTTTGGTTTTGGTTTTTCTTTTCTTTGTGGCAGAGCGTAGCAGCTTATGTTACCATTCCCACAGATTGTTCAGAATGGGATAGGAGTATTCCTCCTCCCAAAATACAGGATGTCATTAGGAACAGTGATAGTAGCAAAACAAAACAAACAAAACAAAATGAAACATATATAACCAGTTCACCTCTGTTGTATGCTGGTGAAATGTTTGAGGAATATAATTTTAATAAACCTTTTTTTTCTTAAAGAAAAGAACAACTTAAAATATTTTGGGAAGAAGTTTTAGGCCAATATCATGTTCCCTAGGTTAATAGTCCATAAACAATAAGGTACAAAAATGTATGTTTTTAAAAACATCATAATAGTAGCTCATCCAAAGAACTCAATTCTCGGGCCCTTTTTCCCTGCCGTTGCACTCTACACGGAAAACCAAGCAGAGTAGCAACTAAAATTTTCAGGCCGTATCATGCCATGTCTCTGGAAAAATTTCCTTCTCTGTCCCTAGATTTCATCGTTTCCTAGATGCTGGTAACCTGATGTAACTTCCTCAGTGCAAATTAACTGATTTATCTGAGCCTTTGCCTGACACTGACTATTAATTCTTGGTGGAGGCAAGGCCCAGAGTTTGGTATTATGATGGTAGTGGAGAGAGTGAATTATGACCATGCTGGTTTCTTGGAGCCTTCTATAATATGTTGAAGGATTATGCACAGCCTCGTCATTACAAATAAGCTTGTACAAAACAAAGACGTAGTATTCATTAGCGTTATAATGCAAGTACTAGAGCTAATATGGTAGAATGAGGGAAACTCCAAAAAGAAAAGGAAACTATGTTTTCTGTTTGCATGAATGACAGCAAGAATAAGCTACTTTGACGTGCAATATGTGTTTATGTTTTCTGTGCATTTCTTTTCCTGGTCATAAAAATTAAACCTTTTGACTAGATAGCAGTTGACAATTGTTCATTTTTATTCAACACTGTCCATAACTGGATTAAATAATTACAATTTGTCTTACCATCTGAGGCTCTCCCTGACATTTGGCTGCCTCTGCCCTGCTGCTCATTTATGCTTAAGTTTGTACCTGCTCATTAACTGATTTGTCCTAAAAATAACTTTGAAAGTTGCAGATCCTGAGCTATTAGCAGTTAGTCTACATAGCTAAGGTTACAAAATCAGCATCTGGCTAGAGCTCAAAAAGCTGACTCTGTTCTCATTTTTAGGGCTAAGATGAAGAAATGTGTATTTGACCTGCTTCTAATTAGCCCTAAAAACTGTGAAACCCTGAAGGATATCATGAAGGAGGTGTCTCATTGTACTAGAGGGTTTATTAGTTCATTCCCAGCTTCAGAATTCATTACGACACCTCTCTTAGACATGTGATGAAAGACATCTCATGTCTATCCCACAAAATTTTAAGCCAAAACACTTAGCAATAGTACTCTATTTTGTGGTTAAATATTTCCATGCAGATGATTTGCATTTTTGAGAAATAAACGTATCAGCCTGCTTTAAATTAATCTCATTCTAAGTATTTCAGGATCACCGCATTTGAAAGTGCCAAAACTTATATCTGGTAACATTTGAATTTCATCTTGGCATTAAATATTCACAGATTTGGCTAAACCAGTTCTTCACTTTAATAACAAAAGGCAATCTGGAGATAATTCCATGTATGTGAAGATTCTAAGAAACCTTTCCTGTTTCCAATATGTGCACATGAGGGCATAACGGGTCATTTCCTTTGTGGGACTAAAGTAAAAACTATTTTACATTTTAATGTCAATTAAAATCTCAGACTTCCATTCTCCTGAACTATGAGAAAATAAATTTCTGTTGTTTAATTAAGACATTTAATTTAATTAATAAAATTAATTCAATTAATAAGATAGACTGGTTAGTAAAATCAAACTTTGTGGTAGGGGGTAGAGCACAAATTTGAACAATTTGAAATATTAAAGTATAAAATTAAATTTAAAATTAATTAAATTCTATAATGTATGCCACAATAATAGCATAAGTCCTCATCTACTCATTTGTCACTTACACTTTCATTTGTACAATTGTTGGTTTTTAAAGCATTATCTTATATTCTAAACTCTATACTCTCATTTCTACATCACCAGAATCTATAACATAAATATCCTGCCAATAATTATAATTCCCACAATTTCCTAATACAGTTAAATATATTTTTCTGCTTTTAGATTTTAGACAGTCATTACCAGGCCTCTTAACATAGTGCTTCTTCATGCTTCGCCTGATTAAATTGATTTCATCATCTAAATTTTTTCTAAGAAGGCTTCTTCAGTTCAGTCAATTATAATTTTTTCTTGCCTGGTGTATCATATTTTTAAAATTTAGTAGTAAACCCCTTAGTTTTCCTCCTTTTGGAAATCAACTCATAGTACATATGGTTTAGGTGAGGCTGACTTTACCATCTAGCCCCAAAAATAACTCACATATGACCAAATAGATGATCCTATCTTCTTTACCATAGCAATTGACTTGATCTTTTTAAAAAAAAAAAATTGAGAATATTAAGGGGATACAAATGCTTTTGTCACATAAATTGCCTTTATACCACCGAAGTCAAAGCTACAAGCACGCCCATCCCACCAACAGCACTCACTACACCCATTAGGTATGAATTTACCCATCCCTTCCCCCCCACCACCTGCCCGATCCCCAATGAATGTTACTTACATATGTGCACTGAGTGTACCAATTTAATGATCAGTACGTGTAGTGATTGTTTTTCCATTCTTGTGGTACTTCACTTAGAAGAATGGGCTCCACCTCTTTCCAGGATAATACAAGAGGTATTAGTTCTCCATTTTTTGTGACTGAGTAGTACTCCATGGTATCCACACCAAGACAGAATAATGAGATTCAGTCTTTGAATATTTAGTGAAATAATGGGGAACAAAATACTGTCTTTGCAGAGATTGTCAGTAATAAGGCTGTACCCATCATTGCCATTAAGAAGAAGATTCTGCCTAAGAATAAAGGCAACACAGAGAAAAGCAAAGCAAAGTTTGTAGATAAAGAAAAAGAATATCTTGGTGTGATTATTTGAGCCCCTGGACTTAGTTCTGGTTCAATCCACCTGCACATTCCAGTAATATTAATGCAGAGCCAACTCTTAACAATTTTTTTTTCACCAAGTTTACTGTATTGTCTGTCCTGGTCATTCATCACCAGTCACAGTACTGAGTGATCCCCCTTTCCTTTTTTTTATCAAGAATAAGGATTCTTTATTGAGCACAGTGAGCCTAATATTTTATACTTTTTTATGTGATGATTTAAGTTCAAGATAATTCATTATCACAGTCTTTTTGCCAGGTACAAACCTAATTGCCACCTGCCAACTCTCCTTCAAGCTTCCATGTTTGTGCATCTAGTGCATTCATGGTGTCTTCAAATTTTCTCTTACAGACCACCTTACTTACTATAATATGTGACACAGGTTTATGTGTGTTTCTCATGTTACCATAATTTGCTATTCCAAGCAAGGGAACACTGATTAGGAGCTCTGTGACTGTACAGATATATTCAATATACACATCACAAAATATTAGGGCTTTGTGAACTCTGTGTGTCTTCTGTTCAGTTTTATCCAGCACTCATATTTGACTGGTATTTTTCATAGTTTATAATTTATAGTGTTCTCTATTTTCTAGTTTTACCAAATATAGAATTTCTTCCTCCATTATATGCTAGTTTGGCCAGATTCAAAGAGAAGAGTGGTGTAGAAATGCCCCTCTGGGGCATTTCTTTTGGGGCCGCATCTAGCACTAATATATGATACCAATGTTATTTGAAGTTATGCAGACATTACATCGAGTTTTTTTCCCCTATTTTTTCCATTTTCAGTCTTCATGATTCTTTACATTATCTTTAGGGAATTTTGTATATACATTTATCATAATTCTTTATTCAATAATTACTATCCAGACATTATTCAATTTACTACACACTTTTCATATTGTAACATAAGAGTTTGCTTGCCTTTTTGTATCCCTAGATACAGTGTGATACAGGAAGAAAGGAACTGTTCCATGTATTTTTTAACCTCCGGTGTCTAACACAGTTCTTGGTAAATATCAGGCATACAAATAATTATTGTTGAATGAATGGGTAAACACATAAAACCTTAGAAGAGAGGAAAGGATCTTGGATTAATTTTCCATTCAAGAAGATATATTAATTGTATTAGGGAATATATTAAATCAATTTAGAAGCTGATAATGAGATTCAGTATGTATTTCTGTGTGTTCAAGAAGTCTTTTAAAAATCATAACCACCATCCCCATGATATTTAAGGTAATTAATGATCATTGCTAAATAATATAAAATGCACAGTGTTCAAGTTTCTCTGATTTTTTCATTTATTTATTCATTCACTTATTTGCTACTGTTGATTATTTAACACAAGATATTAATTCAGTTTTATTTTTGAAAAATTTCTTTCAGAAATACAGTTTTAAGTTGGCAGATACATGCACTCCTCACTTTAGAAATGTAATTTAATTGATTTCTGGTTTATATTGTTTCTTTTGAGCTCACAGTCTCATTATTATACCCCCATTCTCTCTCTTTACCATCTGGTTGCTTTTAAGATTTTATTTGTCTTTAGTTTTCAACAGTTTTACTAAAACCTCTGAGTGTGCATTCTGGTTTGTAGTGCTTTTGAATGTGTGGTTTGATGTCTTTCATCACTTTTAGAAAAAGAAAAGACCATTTTCTCTTCAAATATGTGTTCTGCCCCTGTTTTTCTTTCTGAAATTGAAATTACATGTACATTAAAATTTTCCACTTTATTATCCACAGAGCTACATACTCTTTGGCAAATTTCCATCTTTGTTTCTTTCTATACTTCATTCTGGATCTTTTATTTTCACTTATTTTCCAACTTACTATTATAATTCTTTCTTCAAATGAATTTAATATGCTATTAAAATCATGTATCAAATTATTTATTACAGTTTTTGTATTTTTATTCTAGAATTTTCATTTGGATATTTTCTGATTTCTAGTACTCTTTTGAAATTTATATCTTTTATTTTCTAGAACTTATTGGCATATTAATAGTAAAATCCATGTCTGAGATCTTCATTACCTAAATAACCCATGGACTGTTTCTATTCCTTCTTTTTTGTTCTTTTGTGGTTTTGAGCCATATGCTGTTGTTACCACTTGTACTTGATTAAACATCAGGCATACAAATATTGTTGAATGAACGGGTACACAGATAAAACCTTAGGAAAGAGGAAAGGATCTTGAATTACTTTTCCATTCAAAATTTTGATCAAATTACAGATATGACTTCATGAGTTACATACATTTACAACATGATGACAAATTTCTCCATGGAAGTTAAGGACACTCAGATATCTCAGATCATCTTATGCAACCAGGGATTCAGATGATTCAAAACTGAGCCACAGTCCTTTCAAGGGTTATTTCCATTTTTCTCTTAATCTGATGATGAAAGCCTACACATATCATGGCAGGTTTGCCAAGATCTAAATGCTCGGTACTCAAAAAGCATTTGTTTTTTTTTCCTAGTCCTGTGACTCTTTTGACCACTCTACTCAGCATATCCAGCCCCTTAGTTACTATACCATAATATGGAATCCATAAACAGTTTTCAGTTAAAAAAAAATTCTTCAATATCAGAGCTCATATCACTGTATTTTCTTGTCCTAGAAATAGGTTCTATAAATCCTTACTGTATTGTTATTTATCCTATATATTTAAACATTCAAAAATGTTTTCCATCTTTTTCAATGGTTCTCAGACTAGAGGTTAATCTGAATTACCCAGTAATTACCAGAGAAGAAATGCTGAATTCTCTTTGTGCCTTCTTAACTTTAAATTTATGTGAGTTTGAATACACTCCAAAAAGTTTTGATAAAATTGACCTTATAGTTAAAAAGATACCTAAGAAATTATTGTTTAAAAATGGATTCTTTCAGTTCTCTTGGACAATGACTTTTTAAGCTATACTCTATTGAAAAAAGCATAACATATAGATTATAGATGTTAAATTCCTGAGTGGCTTTCTTGCCATCCTGTATTTCACCATCAAAATAACTTTTTAAAGAAGAATTTTTATCTTGTCACTCTCAATTTAAAAACCTTCAGTCTTTGCTCCATCTATTATATGTATTCTCTCTGACAATTAAAACCTATTTATTATTTCATTCCTGAAAAGGGCTTTGCACATTTCTATTTTTTGCCTTTGCTTAGTGAGATGTTTCCTTCTTTCCAGACACTTCTATTTCCAAGTCTACCTGCCAAAATCCTATTCATTTTTAAAGACCAATTTAAATGATACCTCTTTGCAAAGATTTTCCTGATTATCCTCATTAGAAAGCTTGGTCTTATCCACCTTTAAAAGCTATATTATTCATTGTACAACATACTTATGTTATGTTAATTTCTATCATTTATATTTGTGTCTTACACCTTGTCCTCAACTTCAAGCTTCTTGAAGGCAGAAATATTTGTTGTATTTGCATGCCATTTAAAAGGCAGTGTATTAAATGATACAAGTTTTTTCAGAGATATAGATGGCATACTTATTTGAAAAGAAAAGGATGATACACGTTCATAGTTACGTATGATGGGTTGAAATTGTTTCTTTCAAATTTAGATGAAGAACCTTTCCCTACAAAGGTATGTGGTAGTATTTATCAGGCTTAAGTGTGGTATATTTCATTGAATTGCATGTTCTATCTAAATAGAATTAATTCAAAGCAGTGTTTAATATTAAAATTAATATGTTGTGGCATATGTACAAATTTTGCATGAAATTTGAAGATACAACATGAAAACTTAAAAACTATTTAAACTGCTATCAGCTTTATTTGGTGATATCTGAGTCATCCTATTATCCTTTCAAAAATATTCTATAGAAAGAAAATGTTTGAAAATAACTGGATTAAGGGAAGTGCCACAAGAGAGGGAAAAAAGTCAGAACACCGAGGAACTTAACTGTCAGCAAATATTAAAAAAAAAAAAAAAAGAACTTGGGTAAGTGAGACACTGAAAAATTCTGCATTTACAAATTCCAGGGCAAGAATAAATGCAAAGATTAAGAAATTTTAATCTAATGACAAATTACTTCTTGAAAAGTTAAAAAATTTTATACAATTTTGTAGCTATAAAACTGAACTATTATGTTCTGATAGCAGTTAAGAAATCTACATACTACCACGATATTTGTTTTGAAATGATAAATTATGCTTCTAATTAAATCTTTATTATCTTAAACAGTAATATAACTATAATTATACGTGAACTAATTCTATGTCTATAATTACAATTAAGGACTTATCAAAGATTTTTATAATAAATCATTTTTTCCTCTCGTAATGATAGGAATAGCCTTTTCTCTAAGGGCATGAATGTACCAATCAACTTCATCTGAAGTTTTCTCTATTGTTTCACTCTAGAACAGCCATCCAAGAAATCCTGCAACCAGTTTCAAATCATGTTTCACTTGGGAAAAGTCCTAAATTATTCAAGGTAAGTAATAAAAATGTACTTGATTTTCAACCATGATCTTTCTGTTGATTAAATGCTATTCGAAATATTTTTAATTGGTTTTGTTTTTTCTGCAACATGAAACTAATTAATAAATACTTTCTAAATTTTTGTTTATCAGACATTACCAATTTCAAACATTCAATAACCACCAAACACAGGGTTAGCCAAACCTCTGTCTTCATTATCCATACAACCTGCTATTTGCATTTCTTCCCATTCAGGCTTTATGATCATGTTGTTTCTCATCTAGCATACCTCTTCATCTCTATTCACAAGCTTTACAAATCCCAAAATTTCTCTTCAAAGCCCATGTTGACACAAGTATCCCTCTCTTTGAATTCTGAGAAGCTATTTTTTGGGAACCTAGTATGTCCCAAATACTATGTACCAGTAGAATTACAGTTGCCTTGATTCCAGAATATTCAGTTTTGCTATGAAACTCATTCATTAATTGGAGAATTAGCTATACCTTCTTGTGTGGTATTTGTTTTACAGATTCAAGCTCTGTATATGGTCAATTTCTTACGGTAAGAAATCATTTTCCAAACTCATATGCACATGATAGTTACTCAAAAAAATATTTATATATTTAAATTTGGTAAATACACATTGATTATGTATCTTGGCTAGGGTTTTCTGGGAATGTATCTTAATGTCTAAAGAGAGAAATTTGAGAAAGAGAAAGCAAACATCAAGAATAATTATCAGACAATTTGTTCTAAGAGCAATGTATAACTAAATACAATATATCAGGGTCCAAAGGGGAGATTCTTATTTTGTTTGGTGTGTGAGATTTAAAGTTAGTTTTTAAGATTTAACGGATTGTAAAGATGTAAAGATGTAGTTAAGTATTCTGGATTACAAAGACAGCAGAGGGCTGGGCATGGTGGCTCATTCCTGTAATCCTAGCACACTGGAAGGCTGAGGCAGGGGGATTGCTTGAGCTTAGGAGTTCCAGACCAGCCTGAGCAAGAGAGAGACCCTGTCACTGTGAAAAATAGAAAAATTAGCCAGATGTGGGGTGCACCTGTAGTCCCAGCTACTTGGGAGGCTGAGGCAAGAGGATTGCTTGAACCCAGGAGTTTGAGGTTGCAGTGAGCTACCATGCTACAATGGTGCCACTGCACTCTACCTGGGGTGAAAGAGTGAGACTCTGTCTAAAAAAAAAAAAAAAAAGCAGAGACATAGTTATATATAAGAAAGTAAAATATATTGAATCATTTTGCAAAGAATTTGAGTTAGATATAAGTTATTAGAAACAAATGTTGTAGACCATAATAGGGGGAATAAAGACCTTAAATCTATGATGACTGTTACAAGGGAGAGAATATGAATGCTAACAGATATTTCAAATACAGAGTGAATAAAACATGGCAATTGATTTGAAGGCGCTACCAAGGGAGAAATCAAAGTTTTCAAGACTTGTTGGATGGAAGATTTTTGCTGTGAATAAGTCAATGAGAAAAGTCAGGGAAAAGTTGTCAGGTAATTGTGGGTGATGAGAACATCTCAATCAGTGAGGTTCTCAACATTGTCCACATATTTGAATCACTCGTGACACTTTTAAAACCGGTGACTAAATTGTACACATTGAAATTCTCATGTAACTAGTTGAGACTGTGTCATGGGCATAAGAATTTGTTAAAGCTCCCTAGGAAATTCTATTATTAAGCTAGGAAAGTGCTGATCTAAATTCTGGCCTCTTACTAATGCAATCCACAATCTAGAAACATCCATATTATCTGGTAATCTGATAAAAATCTAGATTTTTAGTTCCCACTGCAGAGCACCTGTATTAGAATCTACAATTTAAATACTTTCTCAAGTGATTTGTATGCATGTTAACTCTTTAATACTGCTTACCTTGAACAGACTAGAATTATCTGTGGTACTTTTGTAAAAACAACCACTTGTAGACTCTACCACCAGAAATTCCGACAATTTGTGTAAAGTGGGGCCAGGGTGCTAGTACTGTTTTAAAAACTTCCTAGAAAACACCGACATGAGCCAGGTTTGAGAGCTAGAGGTACAGAATGGTGTTACCTGTACATTCAAGAGTCAGACTCCCAGGGCAGTTTTCTTTTTCTTTGATTGCTTATAACAGCAGTAAAATGTGCCTACAACGAGAATGAGAAATATTTTCTTTCTGTAAATGTATTGCAAGATAGGAGGGTGGTTAATGAGAATCTACAGAAATATTCTAGGTGACTGGAATTCTAGATTTATTTGAATCAGTTTGGAGTAAGATTGAAGAATAAAACTCTACAAAGTGGCCTCCCGGAAAGCACAGTAAATATCCGTATCATCAATATACAATAATCTATTGGGAGTTAAGGTAAACTTTATAGCCATGTCTGATTTTTTCTTCTGAACTGATACGGATAGCTACCCTGTTTTGAGAGACTTTATAATGACAGCCAATGTGAATTGTTGCCACACTCAATTTGCAAGGGCAGAGTTTCAAGCTAGAATAATTGCCTATTCCACTCCAGAGATGGGATGCTGACTGCTTCATTACCAGCTGGATGAACCAGGGCATGAGCAATTTCAGACAATGTGAACCATGCTCCTTTACACTGCCCATGGGCACTAGTTCCCAAATCTACTTACTCTCTGTCCCCAAGAGACAACAGACATATTTTGCTTGCTGAAAGGTACTCCTGATGGGGCTAAAAGAGAAGTGCAAATGCACCTGTGCCCTGCTATCATATCATTTTTCATAGTGAATCGTTAACCATGTTGGAATAGCAGATGACTCATGTTGGGGAATTGGTGATTTGGTTTTCCCCATTATTAATTTTGTCCATTCAACTTTACCCCATTTCAAAGGCAAAAGGAAGAATTATTATATAATCTATAATTAAATACACTGCATACTAATATTTGCATACAGTAGGCCAATAAATATAGCTAAGAATGTTTAACTCATTATTTATCACATTGCTTAGATTCCAAGTAGTTCTATAACAACTACTAAGATGAGCCCATAAGCTTGGGGAAGTAATTGTTTTTAAAATGTATCTGCATTTAGAACTTTGCATAGTTGACATAAACTATTATGAGAATAATTTTAAGGAACATTTTTTTGCTCAACTTAAATTATTTATAATAGGCTAAATGTACTAATAATATTTATATAACCAAATCTCTTTTAAAATCAATAATAGTTTTGAGTTAGAGAAAACATTTCTTGCACCACAAGCCAATGTCAGATTTCTATTAGTGAATTATTAAGCACAATTGTAAACCACAATCAAGAACATACCACATTAGAAGTAGTTTCTGGTACAGTGGAAATCATGATGAAAATATTGGTAGGAATGAAATTAAAGTAAGTATACTAGATGTATTTTCAAAGATTTCTATGCAACACTTATGCCTCTTTGGGTTGGACTTTGTTTCACAGACATGAGACTCTGTCAGTTCACAAATATTTTGGAGAAATGTTTTTGTTGTGCAGTAGAAGAAAACACAGCTTTTAGAATTAGATAGGCCTAGGTTTTAATCTTGACCTTTATACCTACATCTAGAATTATTTCCATACCATGTCATTTTTTTCAAACATGGAGTTGTCGCAACCCTAGCTTGTGAGGGTTATAGTGAGAATCACAGATAATGCATGTATTTGGTACATAGTAGACAGCTAATTAAGATGGATGTTGTCATAATGTTATGTTATGGGCTCATAAATAAGAGATGGAAAAATAATGAGGTCTCTGTATTAAGCATTTATTTTTTAATAATTTCAGAAACCACTAATATTTTATATGTATATGCACATGAATATACATGTACGTGTAAGTGCATACATATGTATTTTGTACATGACACATAGTTTATACATACCATATATCATATTTAAGACATTATATGTAACGTATTTTTTAAAGAAATAAGTAAAGACAAAACCCTGTTTTTTATGAAATTAACAAAATTTTACATCTTAAAGTTTTAGCACTTTAAAATTTACATTATCCTAGTTTATTTTTCTATCAGTGTTTAGAATCATCCTTATTCCTAGAGGAAATTTTTAAACGTGTTTATATAAACTCTCATAATGAGACTCAGGCAATACATCTTTTCACTAGGGAGTTATATAATATTCATTCATATAATCCCTTAACTGTTCAAGAATATATATTGAGAGATAATGAATCAGTAATACACCTATTTTCATTCCTTTAAAGAAATGGGTTTAAATATGAAGTCAGAAAGTTATCTGTGTGAAGTACTGAATAATTCAAAATTTTTGACAAATAGACTAAAACATTGAAAACATACATATAGCTAAGTCTATCCTTTTTCTATGATGGGTACATACATATTTTTTGCTTCTAAATTTAGCTAAAAAACGTTTAAATTTTAAGACCATACTTTGGCAAATGATCTTTTTTTTTAAAAAAAACCATATTATAATGCTTCATATTGGTAGGAAGTTTTAGGGGAAAATAATATAAAATTAGACAAATAGCAAGATAAAACTAATAAAATAAGATCAAAACTAATGTAGTATTTTGGTCCTCAGAATACTCTTCATTATGTGCAGAGGAGAGGTATAATTAAAGTGTTGTCAAGAACAAGTTATATATAAATAATCTCAATGGAGAACTTTAGAATTGTTTTGAATTTGGCTATATTTTCTTTTTCTTTGTGATCTTTGTAAAATCAGCTATCTGTTAAATCAAGTAAATCAGTTATTGTCTATATTACAGCATAATCATTTGGAATCTATATTAATAATAAATGTTTTTCATTGCCTGCTTAGAAGGAATTATGCAATATTACCAAAAGAATAGTTGTTAAATGAAAAAGTTTGATAATGAACTTCTATATAACTACTAGAAATGTGTGGTAAAGTTTTAGATTAATCCATCCTATAATATTTCGTATTGATAGATTATATATTATTAGGCTAGCACACATTCTCTCTCTTTCTGTCTCTCTCTCTCTATATATATACATATAATAGGTAAAATAACTAAATGACACTGAACTCACAAGTTTATTCTTTGAACATTGTATCTGATAGACAACCTTGATTTAAAAATATATATACATAGCAGTAAAATCCTATGACTTCTCAATAATATCACAGGTAGGATAGTAAATAACAAAAATATTAAATAAAATAAAGTTTACATTTTTATGGGTTCAAGTTAATATTTAGATCTCATAATTTTAAGTAACCAAATCCCAATTCAAGTCACAGATTGTATAGGAATTTAAAAGTTTGAATAGAAATAAAACTTAAAAACTGGATGCATATATAAGTTGGTATTTATGACCTCTCAAAGTTAATTATAAGTGAATCAATGGAAGACTTTTTAATGAGTTATTATCAATCAGGTCCTGCCACACTCTGTCAAAAATGGTTCAATCATGGCAAATAGAATTCATTCCATTAAATTAATTTTAGTTCCTACTTATTTTTGGATAATTAATGCATTAAATTCTGAAGTTTACTTCCCAACATCTTACATACTTATGACACTTTATCCCTTAACTGAATTTAGTCTTTAATTTAAGAGCATATAGTGTGTTTTAGTAGAAATAAAAGAGAGAGAAATAAGAGTTATGGGGTGTCTACTATGTTTACATATTATTCATAGTCATACCTTTGACCAGCTCTCTCACTTATTCCTTAAAATAACTGTATGAGGTTTGTACTGTTCTACCACTTTGGAGAAGAACAAAAAGATTCAAAGAGCTTTTGAAGTTTTCTGGAAATTAGTAAGTATGACTGAGCCAGAATTAAAGCTCAGATGTGTTCAATTACAAAGTTCACACTCTTTCTTCTAAACCATTTCCACTATACCCAAGAAACTAGAATCACATTTTTCAAATTATTATACAGAAATCAAGGATGACTGACTTCAGGATAGGCTAGGCTACATTGTGGTAATAAATACCAGCAATCTTACTAACTTAACACAGTAGTTCACCTTAACACAGGTTGCCTGAAGGTTCTAGTTCATTCTTCCCATTCTAATAGAAGTTTCATTCTTCCCATTCTTCCAAGATCACCTCAGAAGTGGGAAGAGATGCGGCAAACTGTGCACTGATTCTTCAACTTCAGCTAGGAAATGACACATGCCATTTAGTCTTACATTTCCTTGCCTAAAGAAAATCACATAGCCATGTATAATTTCACAGGGGGCAGGAAAGTCTTAGGCAACCAGGTGCCTGGGAAGGGGAGAAGAAGAACTGTTTGGTATAAGCGTGGATGGCTACATCTTCTAGTCAGCAAATATTCAGCTCACCTTTCCATAGCCAAAATATACTCATTCTTCCTCAAGTGGGGCAAAGCCAAAATATCCCATCCGTTCATAGCTTCAGTCTCAAAATTTAAGATTTCTATGTGATATACAGTAGCCTCAACAGCAGGTTCAACACAGAGCCTCAGAGACTTTTGAACTCAAAAGGCACACTCTCAGCTCCTCGTCTATTTAATATTCAATGGCCAAACAGGGATAACCATAGCAAACAGTTTCGTTTAAAAAGGAGAACATGGAAAGCACTAGCAGTCCCTGGTCCCACAATTCTGAAATCCTGCTTGGCAGAGGCCATGAGAACCCCTACACTGAGGAAGGCAAAGATTTTTAATTAAGTCTGAATTTTGCTTCATTGTAGCGATTTCCAGTCCCTTGGCCATGACCTCTGGGAGTTTTGTTTTGTTTTGTTTCTTTTTTCGTTATCTTTCTGGGCCACATCGCATCTGAAGCAAGCATCGAAAAATATACCCTCACTGGGGGCTGAGCAGCTTTCTCAGCTTGATTCCTGCCAGTACAAGATTGGAGACCTACAGGTCATTTTTAAGGCTTAAAGAATCACAAGCTTTTTGAATGCAAGCCCATTTCAGAAGTATAAGTCTTAAAAATTTAGTATCTTCTTGTCCATTTAATTCTAATCAGTTCAAGGAAGAATAAGAGTTCTTAGAATCATCTAACTTTTGGTTTCACTGCTTTCTTTTCTCTATGTTTCACTTTTACCACTTAGTTGCAGTTACTTAATCACACTTTTCTTTTTTTTTTTTTTTCAGTGTCTAAAGACACTCTTCATTTTTTTTCTCTTTTTATTTCAGCATATTATGGGGATACAGATGTTTAGGTTATGTATGTTGCCCTCCCCCCCAAGTCACAGCTTCAAGAGTGTCCATCCCCAGATGGTGCGCATTGCACTCATTATGTATGTATATACCCATCCCCTCCTCCCCCCTCCCACCTACCCGACACCCAATAAATGTTATTCTTATATGTGCACTTAGGTGCTGATCAGTGTTCGAATGTTTATAGCAGCACAATTCACAATTGCAAAGATGTGGAAACAACCCAAGTGCCCATCAATACGTGAGTGGATTAATAAAACGTGGTATATGTATACCATGGAGTACTATTCAGCTTTAAGAAACAATGGTAATATAGCACCTCTTGTATTTTCCTGGATAGAGCTGGAGCCCATTCTACTAAGTGAAGTATCCCAAGAATGGAAAATAAGTACCACATGTACTCACCAGCAAATTCGTTTCATTGATCCCACTTTTCCTGGAAAGTTTTTAGGCTCTTTTTCCTGAGCTATTTTGTCCAGTTGAAATAATTTACTAGGTAGCACAAACTTAGCACTGTTGTTAGACACTTTAGTCCATTCAGAGGTTTTAACAATGGGTGCTCTATTAGTTATCTATTACTGCATGACATATTATCCCCTAACTTAGCAGCCTAAAACAATATGTTTATTATCTAAGTTTTTGTAGATCAGGAATCTGGACATTGTTTAGCTGGGTCCTCTCTGGTAGGCTTTCTTAGGAGATTGCAATCAAATTGTCAGCCGGTGCTGACATCTCCTTTGACTGGGAAAGGATCCACTTCATTTACATGGTTGATGGAATGATTCAGTTTTTACAGGACTGTTAGACAGGAGGTCTCATTTCCGTGCTGACTCTTGCCTGGAGGGAGCCACCCTCAGCTGCTTACCATGTGGGCATATGGAACATCGCAATTTGCTCCGTTAAGGCCATCAAGAGAAACAAGAGTCTGCAAGCAAGGTGGAAGCTACTGTCTTATGTAAGCCATTGAGGTTAGTAGTAACACCCATCATCTTTGCCACTGCTTAGATGCAAGTCACAGGCCCTGACCAGAGTGAAGGGAAGAGAATTAGAGGGTATGGATACCAAGAGGCAGAAATTATCTGTGTCCCTTTTATAAGCTGCCTGACATAGATGTGATAGGTAGATGTGATTTGATCTTGTGAAAGATCTATGGTGGTTATTGCAATAATGAGACCCCTTTTTATTTTTTGTCTAAAATCAATAAATAATAGGAAACCAAAATAAAGAATTCCTGAACAACACATTTAGGGTTTTAAGATATTTATACATCAGGGATTAAACCAAAGTAAAGATTTGCCCTGATTTATCTCATACCCACCATTTAAAGGTACATATCACAATACACGTTTTCCAAATAACATCATTTGTAATTATTTGCAGTGGAATATACCTCTTTTAAAAAAATCTTCATTCCATAATTAATTCTTAATGATTAATTAATTTCCAGAAAATTATTGAAAAATTTTTTAGAACAATATTACTTAAGGGATATAGCTCCACCTGAATCCTTTTCTTAAAACGGCCTTACTATTGTATCGGATAGGGAGAGATAACCCATCATACTTTAATGATACCATACTAGCACTGCAATATGTTCTTGCAATAATGTAAATTTTGCCCTACCAGGAGGCAGTGATAAATCACAGAAAAATTAAGAATAAAAATGATTAGGAAACAAACCCTTTTTATTGTTGTTCTTTCTAAATTTATATTTAAATTGTATATGTTATAATTGTATTTATTCAATAAATTTGTATTTAAATTATATTTATAATTTACAGATAAATTTAAGGATTTATTTATGAATGTACTATAGCAGCCATCCCCAACCTTTTTGGCACCAAGGACGGGTTTCACGGAAGACAATTTTTCCATGGATGGGGACGGAGAGGATGGTTTCAGGATGATTCAAGGGCATTACATTTATTGTGCAGTCAAACCTCTCTGCTAATGATAATCTGTATTTGCTGCCACTCCCCAGCGCTATCATCACTGCCTCAACTCCATCTCAGATTATCAGGCATTGTATTCTCATAAGGAGCACGTAACCTAGATCCTTCACATGCACAGTTCACAGTAGGGTTCACACTTCTATGAGACTCTAATGCGGCTGCTGATCTGAGAGGAGGTGGAGCTTATGCAGTGATGTGAGTGATGGGGAGTGGCTGTAAATACAGATGAAGCTTCACTTGCTGCCCTTCCATCACCTCCTGCTGTGTGGCCCTGTTCCTAACAGGCCAAGCACAGGTACCAGTCTGCTGCCTGAGGACTGGGGACTGCAGCACTACAGAATTCCTAAGTACAGCAGCCAATTTTGTTTGTGATATTAACTCCTCATATATTACTGTAGTTAACAGAGTAAAATGTACTTTTCTTTAAAAATGTGATATATTGTAATGGTTTCTGAGTGCCTCAATAGTGAAAACTGCATGAAATAATTTTTAAATTTGCATTCATTCAAGTATAAATTAATATGTGCTATATTTTATTGGCCTTTTTTGGGAACAGGTATATATTTCTGCATTTAGCTTGAATTTAATATTGGCAATAAAACATGATCTTGTAGTGGAAGTTGACAATAAATATCCTCTGGATCCAACTGGATTTTGACACACAATTAAGGAGAACTACACAGTGTAATTTTCGCATAGATCGATAACATTAGATTCTCAGCACAATTCTGCATCTGCTAATATAAATGAAGGCCTCTTTTTAAATTAGTTTAGGTAAAATGGGATTATTCAAGTAAGGTTTAGATAAAATATCTTTCCTTAACCAATGTCAAGGACTTCACATAAGAAAGGATACTATTTATGTAATAATGTAATCATGAATTTTTAAAAATTATTAAATTTGTGAAACAAATAGCTTATAGTACATGAAAAGGTTAACTTTATAATATAAACTAATAGATTTTTCAAAGCTGTTGTTCATTGACAAGCATGTGGTGGTTGGCTAATGCATAAAATACAACCTTTATTTCAGCACAAAATTCATCTATGTATCAAAAATAATCTGTGAGCAAGGCATGAGGAAAGAATAGAATGGGTTTATCCTATCAATAGCTTCTATTTCTTAAGTTTTATGTGTCCATATTGTCACCTAATTCTTCTCCTTTGAATCATATTTTATCTCTCTAAGTTATACTTTTTTACTTATAACCCGCTTTATCCCCTTTATTCATCCAAAAGTTCAGAACGGAAAGGGGACAATTTGGTCATACAATGGAGCCCTTTCAATTGAGCTATGTGACAAGAACTTGGTGTCCTTAGAAAAAAAAAAATGTGTCTTGTACAAAAAATTGACCCATTAGTTTGCAGCCCCAGAAGACTGAGTAAGAACCAACTAGCATTTTATTTTTAAGGCAAGCTACCTGGATTGGATGAAAATGACCTTTATCATAACTTGTTGAACATTTCATAAGATCAATTTGATGAAATATCCCTTGTTGCACAGGTCTTGCTCCTACTAAGAAGTTAATAACATTTATTA
>NW_012140525.1:1068673-1070547 GCF_000956105.1 Propithecus coquereli | reverse complement strand
GTATAAGAAAGACACCTGCACCCGAATGTTTATAGCAGCACAATTCACAATTGCAAAGATGTGAAAACAACCCAAGTGTCCATCAATACATGAGTGTATTAATAAAATATGGTATATGTATATCAAGACCCTTTTTATTTCTCATTTCTTTGGGGATATATATCCAGATGTAGAACTGCTGGATTATATAGTAATTTTATTTTTAATTTTTGAAGAACTGCCATAGTGTTTTTTACACATTGGCTATATCAATTTACATTCCAACAAACAAGGCACAAAGGTTCTAATATTCCCGCATCCTCATGTTGACTTGTTATTTTCAGGTTTTCTGATGGTAGCCATCCTAATGGTGTGAGTATCGTATTGTAGCTTTGATTTGCATTTCACTAATGACTAATCGTGTTCAACATCTTTTCATATGCTTATTAGTCATTTATATATCTTTGAAGAAAGATTTATTTAAGTCCTTTGCCCAGTTTTGAATTTTTTTATTGTTGAGTTTTAGGAATTGTCTACACGTTCTAGATATTAATCACTTATCAGATATATGATTGGCAAATATTCTCTCCCATTTTGTGGATTGCCTTCTTACTATGTTGATGTGTCTTTTGATGCACAAAATTATTAAATTTTCATAAAGAACAATTTATCTAATTTTTCTTTTATTGCTTGTGCTTTTGGTGTCATACCCAAGAAAACATTGGAAATCCAATGTCATGAAGCTTTTGCCCTATGTTTTCTGTTAAGAGTTTTATAGTTTTAGGTCTTACATTATAGATCTCTGATCACTTTGGAGTTAATTGTTGGTATACAGTGTTAGATAAACATTCACCTTTATGTTTTCACATGTGAATATCCAATTTTTCCAGTACCATTTGTTGAAAAGATTGCCTTTTCCTCATTGAATGATCTTGGCACTCTCATTAAAGATCACTTGACCATATATGAAAGGCTTTATTTCTGGCCTCTCTATTCCATTGGTCTATGTCTGTCTTTATGCACTATCATATTGTTTTGATTACTGTGGATTTGTAGTAAGTTATAAAATTAAGAAGTATGAATTCCCCAGCCTTGCTCTCTTTCGAGATTGCTTTGGCTATTTTGGGTCCCTTGAGATTTCATATGAATTGTAGGATGGATTTTTATATTTCTGAGGAAAATATTCGGATTTTCAGAGACATTTCATTAGTCTAGATTACTTTGGGTAATATTGACATCTTAACAAAATCAAGTGTTCTATTCCAGAAAATATAATACATTTTCATTTATTTATGTCTTTAATTTCTCTCAGCAATGTTTTTCTGTTTTTACCTCTTTGATTAATTGATAAGTGATTTATTATTTTTGATGGTAATGAAAATAAAATTGTTTTATAATTTCTTTTTCTGATTTCATTGTTAGTATATAGAAATGAAACTATTTTTGTGTGTTTATTTTGTATCTTGATATTTTGCTAAATTTATTTATTAGCTTTAAAAGATTTTTTGCATGAAATCTTTAGGGTTTTCTACGTATTAAGTTCATATGGTCTATGAATGGAGAAAATTTTAGTTCTACCTTTCCAATTTGTTTGCTGTTTATTTCTTTTTCTTGCCTAATTGATCTGGCTAGATGTCCAGTACTATGGTGAGTAGAAGTGGTAAAAGAGGCCATCCTTTCCTTGTTCCTGATGGTGTAGGGAAAGCTTTCAGTTCTATACTGTTGAGGGTGATATTCACTGCAGGTTTTTCATTTATGTCTTTTTTTATGTTCAGGTAGTTTCTTTCTATTTGATGAGAGTTATTATCAGGAAAGGGTATTGAATTTCCTCAGAAGCTTTTTCTTCATTACTTGAGTTAATCACATGTTTTTTTCCCTCTTCCTTCTGTTTATAT
>NW_012140525.1:1060059-1067158 GCF_000956105.1 Propithecus coquereli | reverse complement strand
TTTCTGATTGTTGTATTCATTATTAAGAGTGAATAATCGAAGTCTCCAACTATTATTGAAGGTATGTTTATTTCTTCCTTCAATTTTATATAAGTTTTGGCTTTATATATTTTAATGATCTGTTATTAGGTGTGTAAATGTTTATAATTCTTGCTGTATTCAATCTTTCATTAATATATAATGTTGATATTTGTTTCTTGTAAACTTTACTGATTGAAACATTATTTCATATGATGTTAGTATAGCTACCCTTGCTTTCTTTTGTTTACTATTTGCTAGAATATGTTTTTTCATGCTTTCACTTTGAATCTTTTTGTGCATTTGGGTCTCAAGTGAGATTCTGGAAGGTAGCATTTACTTGAATCGTGTTTTTATCCATTCTGCTAATCTCTGTCCTTTGACTAGAGAGTTTAAAAATTTAATCCACTTACATTTAAAATAATTAGTGATAAGAAAAGACTCCTGTTATTTTGCTATTTGTTTTCAATATTGCTTATAGGTTTTTATCCCTCATTTCCTACATTACTGTTTTTCATATTCTGTTGATTTTTTTGTAGTGAACTGTTTAAATTCTTTTCTTGTTTACTTTTGTGTATATACTATAGCTATTTTCTTTGTGGTTACCAGGGGATTACATTTATCATCATAAACTTACAGCACCCTTATTATTGCCATATATTTCCCTTTATTTAGATCTTTATTAATTTATATATTTTTGAGTTACTGCCTAGTGTACTTTCATTTCACCTTGCAAGACTCCCTTGAATGCATCTGGCACGATAGGTCCAGTGATAATAAACTCCCTCAGCTTTTGTTTATCTGGGAATGTCTTAAGTTCTCCTTCACTTTTGAAAGGTATTATTTGCTGGATATCAAATTCTTGGTTAGCGTTTTGTTTGTTTGTTTTTGGCATTTTGAATATATAGGCCCACTGACTTCAGCCTCCAAAGTTTCTGATGAGAAATCTGCTGATAATCTTATTGCAGTTCCCTTTTATGTGATGAGTCATTTTTCTCTTGCTGTTTTCAAGATTCTCTCTTTGTGTTTGGCTTTTAAGAGTTTGATTATGTGTTGTTGTGGATCACTTTGAGTTCATCTTACTTAGAGTTCACTTAGTTTCTTCGATGTTTATATTTATAACTTTTATCAAATTTGGGAAGTTTTCAGCCATTATCTCTTCAAATATTTTCTCTGCTCCTTTCTCTCTCTTTTCTTCTCCTGGAACTACCACAATGTGCATGTTGGTTTACTTCATGGTTTTGCACAGGTCTCTGAGGCTCTGTTCACTTTTCTTCTATCTTTTTTCGTCTATTTCTCAGACAGGATAATGCTAATTGTCTTATCTTCAAGTTGACTAATCTTTCTTCTGCCTAGCCAAATGTGACTTTGAATCACTGTAGTCAATTTTTCATTTCGGTTATTGTGTTTTTCGGCTCCAGAATTTCTTTTTTGATCTATTTTTAGAATTTCTATTTTTTTATTGATATTTCCATTTTGTTCATATATTTTTCTCCTTACCGTTTTCTATATCTTCCTTTAGTTTTTTGAGCATCCTTAATACAGTTATAAAGTCTTTGTCTAGTAGAACTACTATCAGGTCTTTTCAGGGACAGTTTCCGTTGACTTTTTTTTCTTTAATAGGTCATATATTCCTGTTTCTTTTTATGCTTTGTGGTTTTCTTTGTTGAAAACTGGACATTTGAATCAAATAATCAGGTAACTCTGGAAATCATATTTTCCCCCTTCTCCAGGGTTTGCTATTCTTTTTGTTATTTCTTTTGTTTATTGCATTTTTTAAATTGTCGTAGGTTGTCTCTGTGCCAGACTGAGGTGTAAATTAAATGTCTTCCTCAGGTCTTTTCTGAGCCTATACTTTTCCCTGGGCATGCTTAATCACTCTTTAATTTTCACTATATATGCAGTTGCTTTTAAATGTCTCAGTCTTTAATATTTGTCTCTCGAAAAGAGAAAAAGCAAATAATGAAGGTGAAGGGAAGGCACCATCTCTGTAAATCTCCTGAAAGTCACTTTGTTAGAGGAAGAGCAGCTTGAAACAATGGAAGGAGATACAAAACAATGGCCATCTGCATCTTTGTACCTCTGTCATCAAATGCAGCAATCAGCAATCAGAGCACAGATTTTTGATATTTGGAGGTCAGAGTACTATTTTGCCCACCCTAGCTTCCACAAGCTTTGTTCAAGCTGCTCCATTAACTCATGTATAGCTACCTGCCTTAAAATCAACCACAGTTTACTGTCCAAACATTCCCCTGAAAGTTCCAATCCTTCAATAGACTCCAGAGTTCCAAAATAATTACATAAGTTAGGGTCTTTCATTACAATTATTGTTTAGGTAGGGTGAGATATTCTTAGTGCTTCCTATTCATCCATCTTCCCATTTCTACATTATTCATTTAATTCTCAACACAATCATATGAGAATGATATGAAATGGAGGCAAAGAGATACTCAGTGCATTGATAAAGGTTTCATGTTAAGTTGCAGAGCTGGGATTTTAATCCAGGAGAGTCTAACTTCTGAACCTACATCCTTAACCACCATATTATACAACCTTTCTGTATGACTCTTCATGTCCTCTAAGGCCCTCTGTGATGATATACTTTCTACTTTATTGATTTGTACTAAAAAAAACTGAAGTTACATTCACATTTTTAATTTCACACAAGAAGTCTAGTATTTTAACAGACTGTACAAAATGCTTAGTGACCATTTCAAAGTCTAACTGTCAAGACTATAAGAAATACTCATTCAATTGTGCAATGAGTCTTTCTTGTTAAGACTATGGAAGTTGTGAAATCTATTCATTTTTCCTTTTTTTTTCCTGAATGTTTTCATGTGTCAGCTGTAATGTTGTTTGAATCAAAGACATTTGATTACCATCTATGTTCATCCCTTAAACTAAATGGAGAGCTTTGAGGAAGATTGGTAGGCTTACATAATGGACTATTTTGACATTTACAAAATATTACAACAGGAGAGAATTTGCAACTCCTCTTCTCTATGTCAAAGCATAAGTCAGTGCCAGACTTGGTAGGGATTTCAGAGGTTTTTCTTCATCAACTAACTGCTGGTTCCCTAAAAAGCCCAAGCCAACTCTTTCCATTCCAAGAAAGCAGCTCCATTGGTTAGAAAGTATAAAAGTCTATAATAGTCATCCCTCCATATTAAAAAGCCTCCCTTTTTTGGTGAGGGCATTTAGGAAGAAAACATATGAATATGTTTTCAGCAGTTCAGGTTTTTATGATTCCCTCTCCCCTTAGAAGAACTGTTACTTGATTTAACTCAACCTGTATGACAATGTTGGGGGATTGGGGAGGCAGGAATATCATCATGTGAGGTACCACTCATTCTATTTCAATTACCAGCAGTCACATTAATGGTACTTCTTACTTTTAATGCTTCTCTTCTGCCTCATACCTGATATCAAGTTGTATAAACAAATCCTGTCATAAAAATTCTGGGAAACATTATATGCCAACTTCCAAAGCTGTATAATTTTTTCAGTTTAGATATCTATATGATAAATTATATTGTCAAACACTTTTTTGTACTTCATGAGATAAAATAACTTTCAAGAGAAGATGATCATTTAGGATCAATTATCCATAGGTATTTTGACTAGCACAGTGTTCGTAACTAGTTCATTTTCAGAAAAAGTATTTCTCCAATGGATTAAAAAGACCTGTCCCTCAAATTCTATTCCTGGCCATTGTAGGAAGTAGAAAAATTATTTGTACTCTAAATAAGAAAGGTTATAAGGTAAAGGTTTTACAAATATATTGCCAACATATGTATTTGGATGGTGAACAAGTCTTCTTTCCTTACAGAAGTAATCATATCACTCTTGCTATTTTTGTAGACTCATCTCAATGAAATGTACTGACATTTAGAAAACGTCTTTTATCTGGATGTCTTAGGCAATTCTTATTACAGCAAGGTAGTGAATAATTGCAGACTTGAAATTTCTGCACAGATATAATTGAAGAGAAGTGGTGATTTCCAAATTCACAACAACCGTATAATTCAGGTTGTTTTCAAGATTTCTTGATTAAAAAGAAAATAATTTCTTTTCAAATAGTTATCAAGTAATAAATTATTTGATTATCTCAATATTTTAAAAGTTGATATAAAAAGGCACCACATACTCAGGAGAGCACATTTTGATTCCATGTTGATTCCATGGTGTTTGATTAGCAGTTCTTATTACAATAAAATCTAAATTTGATGAATGACTTAGGGAGTATAGTCCATAAAGTTTTATCTCCTAAAGAAAGGAAACAGTAGCCAAGTGAAATATCTCATTCCTTTGGGTCTAAGCAAAGTGTGGAAAAATCACCACACATCATGAAAATCAAGCTGAAGACAGAGAACAAGAACAAAAGTGCTGAGAAACAGAATGTATTTACAAATAAAAAAAAAAGTCAGTCACTGAACGATTCAGTCTAAGTTAGTTGCTAGGGATTGGATCCAGGATAGCAGTTTAGATCTTAAATATATTTGAAGTATTTTCCCAGATCAAAATATGTTTTAAATGTTCACACTGTATGGATGTAAATGTATTAAATGCACACACAATATTCTTACAAAGAAACTTTCTGTAATGCCTATAAAATACAAAGTTAATCTATGAAAAATGAAAAATTATAGTTTCCTATGGATATGCAAAATATATTTGACAAAAATGAATTTCCTACATTTCTACATATTTCAATGTACATCACTGACATTTATAAAAGCCATTTTGATGAATTCTTAAAGTATTATGTATTACCAAAATCACAAGATCAGAGGTAAGATAAATGGAGTTACTAGTACTTCATCCTAAGCTGGTTACTAATCTTTGCATCAAGGATTTCAGTGATAACATGGGTATAGTGATGCCTATCTCAAAGGGCTGTGGTGGGTGTTCAGTGGGAGAAATTATACAAGGAATGCCCAACAGAGAAAGAGCTAATAATAAACTTTTTTTAAATTTCAAAATATTAAGGGGGTACAAATGTTTTTGTTACATGGATACCTTTTATAATGCTTAAGGTGGGACTTTTAGTGTGCCCATCACCCAAATAGTGTTCATTGTACTCCATAGGTAAGTTTTTACCCCTCCTCTCCTTGTCCTTCCCCCCTTATTGATATCCAATGACCTTTACATCTCTTCATGTCCTTGTGTGTCCATTGATTAGTTCCCAATTATTAATAATAGAGAGTACATGTAGTGTTTGTTTTTCCATTCCTGAGATACTTCACTTAGGATAATGGTCTCCAGTTTCATCCAAGTTGCTTCAAAAGACATTATTTCATTCCTTTTATGGCTAAATTGTACTCCATGGGGTGTGTGTGTCTGTGTGTGTGTGTGTGTGTGTGTGTGTGTGTATACATGCACACACATTTTCTTTATCCAGTTATAAATTGATGTGCACTTAGGTTGATTCTACATCCACAATGAGGGATTTAGAGAATGGGTTTAGGGTAAAACATGCCATTCTCTAGTAGTATGGCCATGCAAAGTTAACTAACTTCTTTGAGAGTAAATTTCTTATATAAACTGGGAAAATTAATACCATCCTCTTAATTTCTATGACATCATAAGTAATCAATAAATATTGGCCATCCTTTTATTATTGCTATGCTACTATTATTGTTCGTGTTATTGTGATCATCAGCATCAGGACCACTATTTTAATATTTAGGTTTACTGTTGTAGTTAACAAAGACTTGATTAGCAGATAGTTGTCAATCCCAGCTTTTGTTATGATTTATTATGATTGGTTATCTTGGTGTCTAAATGAGTCATAATCTCTTAAAATATCACAAGAATGGAAAACCAAGCACCACATGTACTCACTATTAAATTGGTACTAAATGATCAACACTCATGTGCACATATGGAAGTAACATTCATCGGGTGTCAGCAGGTTGGGGTGGATGGGTAAGTTCCCACCTAATGGGTGCAATGTGTGCTGTCTGGGGGATAGGCATGTTTGTAGCTCTGACTCAGGCGATGCAAAGGCAATTTATGTAACCAAAGCATGGGTACCTTAGGAATATTCTGAAATAAAAAAAATAGAAGCCAGTTAATATGGAGTTTTGTTTCTTCAAAATTTTTATTTTTTTATTGCACACTAGGTATTTAAACAACTTTCAGTATCTTCTCCCATAAATATAAAAGTGATGCTTGTTCTCTGTGTCTTCTGTTGTTTTGCCGTTAAGATTGTTTTAAAGTACCTTTTTAACTTCAGGGACTTTTATGCTCTTCCCAGAAGTACCCTGAAGTACTGTGAAAACATCACTCCTAGACTCACCTACATAATTTTTAGTGGGATACAGGATCAATTTTTACCCTTCTACAAACCTTCTCCTGGATGGTCTCCTGGAAAGTTGTCTAATTGATGCTTCCAGATTTGAGATTTCCCTCTGGCTTACAAAGCTGCTCCCATATCAGCCACCACCATTCACATCATCACATTTACCTAATTCTTGAACTAATGCTGTAACAAATCATCCGGTCTCTCCACTTCCAATGTCACTTTATCTAAACTGTTTTTCACACTGATACCCCTGTATTTTTCTATAGCAATCAATCCTGGATTGTGACTCCTTATACTCTGTAGAGCAGGCGATATCCATTTGGCTCAGGCAATGTTGTGGATGCCTTACATGTAGAGTTTCCAGGCTTCATGCTAATATAAGAAGTATTATTGCAATTTTGTAGATGAGCAAACATAGACACAGTGTAGTTAGGTTTCTTACATGGCTCATAAGCTGCAAATGTAAGGTAGAATCAAGCTCTGAGTTTAAAGGCATGCTCTTTTTCCATGTTATTAAGTCATCTCCCATGTAAGTCCACGATATTGAACTTGGACTGCATAAATTGCGTTCAGTTGTTTTTTTCTTTCAACACTAATTTTATTCCTTGACTTCATATTTTCTATACTTTATTGAAATTTATGCCATCCTTAAGCATGCCTTCTGATTTCTTCCTCCATTACGCCATTATCATTACTTCTTTAGCTCTTGCTGTCTTTTACAATCTCTAACTTTTGCAATCCTTCTCGTTAGGGGCATTCAAAAATTGCTTCCTC
>NW_012140525.1:1058447-1060009 GCF_000956105.1 Propithecus coquereli | reverse complement strand
GGAATAAATTCCACGTGGTCACAGTGAATAATTTTTTAAATATGCTGCTGAATTTAGTTCACTAGTATTTTTTTTGAGAATTTTTCCATCAAAGTTCATAAGGGATATTGGTGTATAGTTTTCATTTCTTGAAGTATCTTTGTCTAACTTTGGTATTGAAGTAATGCTAGCTCCATAGAATGAATTTGGAAGTGTTCCGTTCTCTTCCATTTTTTGGAAAGTTTTGAGAATGAGTAGGATGAAGTCTTTAAATGTTTGATAGAATCACTAGTGAAGCTATCTTGTCCAGGCCTTTTCTTTGTCAGGAAATGTTTGATTACTGATTCAATCTCCTTGCTAGTTAGAGGTCTATTCAGATTTTCTATTTCTTTGTGATTTAGTCTTGATAGATTTTGTGTTGTTAGAAGTTTTTCCATTTTCTCTGCTTTATCCAATTGGTTGGTATACAATAGTTCATAGTACTTTCATATAATCCCTTTTGTTTCTGTAGAATTAGTAGCAATACCCCCATTTTCATTTCTGATTTTAATAATTTGATTTTTCTCATTTTTGCTCAGTACATCTAGCTAAAGTTTTGTCAATTTTGTTGTCCTTTTCAAAAAATCAACTTTTGATTTATTTCATCAGTTTTCTTTTATGTTTTTCTATTCACTATTGTATTTATCTTTGCTCTAATCTTTGTTATTTTCTTCCTTCCACTAGCTTTGTGTTTAGTTTATTCTTCATTTTCTAGTTACTTTAATTGTAAAGTTAAGTTGTTGATTTGAGCTCTCTCTTGATTTTTATTGTAATCATTCATAGTTATCAAATCTTCCCTTTGCAGTGCTTTTACAACATTCCATAAATTTTGGTATATTGTGTTTTTGTTTTCATTCCTCTTTAAGGATTTTATAATTCCCTTGTGATTTCTTCCTTGATCTATAATTAAGAGTGTGTTGTTTTATTTCCCACAAAATCTTGTGAATTTTCCATTTTTATTCTGTTATTTACTTATTTATTTATTTTGGAGATAGGGTCTTGCTCTGTCACCCTTAGTAGAGTGCAGTGGCATCATCATAGCTCACTGCAACCTCAAACTCCTGGGCTCAAGCAATCACCCTGACTCAGTCTCCTGAGTAGCTGGGACTGTAAGAGTGGGCCACAACAACTGGCTGATTTTCTTCTATTTTTGGTAGAGATGGGGTCTTGCTCTTGCTCAGGCTGATTTTGAACACCTGAGCTCAAGCAGTCCTCCTACCTTGGCCTCCCAGAGTACTAGGATTATAGGTATGAGCCACTGCACTGGGCCTTTATTCTGTTATTGATTTCTAACTTTATCCTGTTGTGATAAGAGAAGATACATTGTGTGACATCTGTATTTTTAAATCTATTGAGGCCTAATTTGGGACCTAACATATAGCTCATCCTGCAAAAATATCCCCTGAGCTCTTGACAATAATGTGTATGCTGTTGTTGTAGAGTACAGTCTTCTGTATATGTCTGCTAGATTTATTTGGTTTGTTGTATTAAGTGTTCTATTTCTTTACTTATTTTCTGATTGTTGTATTCATTATTAAGAGTGA
>NW_012140525.1:1046198-1047392 GCF_000956105.1 Propithecus coquereli | reverse complement strand
GTTCAAAAAAATGTAGAGAAATGCCATTTCTCAAAATATAAATACATAAAAATGCAGGAAGAACACATCAGGTTATGCAGTTAAATATAATTTAAACCATCTATAAAATTATGATATAAGTTGGATAAAGGAGGGCAAAGAAAAGGATTTACATAAGAAGTAAATTTGAGATCAGATTAAGATTTAGAAGAATATTTATATACTGTACTTGAAAGCCTTATTTCTGACTGAACCGGTAACATAACTTCATGTTATTATTGAGCTACTCCTCCTTCTGGCAGGGTTGTCAATTAAGGGGCTCTTCCTCTTCTGCCAGATAGAGGTCAATAGAGCCACACTGTTGAATCAGAATACTCAATACCTGTGACCTAGCAGAACCAAGCAAAATCCTTATTTATAATTTAAAATGCATACATTTTTAAGGAAACTTCCTTTTAGGATTTTTCAGGCATTAAGATCCATGGAAGCATGAACTCTTGTGCCCTTTTTTGCTGGCAAGTGGAAGACGTCTGGCAGAAATCTAGTAAACATAATTTTCAATGACATGAATCTAATCCTAGCTCAAAGGGCACCAGACTTGCCTTTGAAATTACCAGTTATATGAGCCCATGTGTTTCTTTGTTGATTAACCTGCTTTGGGGAAGTTTTCCCTTTATGCTAACAACATACAGTTGTACACATGCATGCATCAAGAGGAATGGCAAAAGTAGCTAAAATTGATAGAGTTGTTTATACGCATTAGTGGGTGGAAAATACATGTCATGAGTAGAGGACTTAAGCAGAAAAATCTTGAAAAATGAACAACACGATTTAGAGAAAATTACATATTGTGTAAGAGTATAGCAGACTCATACTATTGTTTATATTTTTAAAAACATGAGAACACAAAAATTAAAATAAAAGCCATCTATAATTTTGTTAACTAAAGAAACCATTGCTTACATCATCAATGTATATCTATGTATATCCATTCATATAATTAGCCTCAATCCTCTTTGGGGATATTTAGAAAGCTTTCGGTTTTTAATATTGAAAAGCAGAATTACAATAAACGTAATTTATAATCTTCTCTGTTAATTTACTTTAAGTTAATTTAAAGAGAATTGCTAAATCAAGCGTAAATATTCTTTCAATCAACAGTTTGATAGATGGCAATAAGAAAGCATTATTATAGTTTTGTTTTCCTTTAATTAT
>NW_012140525.1:1041622-1045333 GCF_000956105.1 Propithecus coquereli | reverse complement strand
TCTCTCTCTCTCTCTCTCTCTCTCTCTCTCTCTCTCTCTCTCTCTTTCTCTTTCTCTCTCTCTCTCTCTTTCTCCTTGACTCTTCATTCTTGACTTGTGTGACCTTGGACAGAAGACTGCCCTCCCAACTCATTGTACCCTCCTTGCCCAGGATCCATAAGTAAAAATCTTTGAACTTATTTCCTATTGTAGGAGCATCTGCACATACAAACAAGTTTCCCATGTGAGGGAATCCCTTGTTACTGGTTAGACAATTAGGAATTAGGCGATCTGCCAGATAAAAGAAGTATTCCCGGAAAGGCACACCATAAATACCCATGTCCAGCTCTTCTTCATTTCCTGTTAGGACAGGGTTGCTAGCTGTTCTGGTCCTGGAACTCTAATTTAGCTCGAGGCTCTCAAAACATCCCTCTCCTACCTTCTTCCTGCTTCTTCTCCTCTACCTCTTCTTATTCACCTGGCTTATCCCTTTCTATCTTCTGCCCCTTCTCCTTTTGGTCCCCCTCTTTTTTCATCCCTCCTTTATCTCTTCCCTAAAGACCTTTGTGTCCTGTATTGCCACAACTCTAAAAACAGATAATCCATTTTAGGATTTTAAAGATATGTTGGCCTTGTGGTCTGTTATAGAAGCATCATAGATCTGATGCCTTCCTCTAACTTCTGGATTGTATGAAAGAGAAAATTTTAAAATCCTGAGTTTCCTTATGCAGGTAGACCTAGACTCTTGACAATTACTCTTTCAATTCATTGCTCCCATTAAAGCCTTGGCCATTATTACCCAAAGCTTCTCACCTTTGTTCTGTTCCAATACTCAGTCTTATTTTTTAATTGTCCCTAATGTAAATTTTGGCACAAGACAACTCTATTAGAAACTTAAAAAATATATTTATAGAAGCTCAGTCTTCAAAAGACTTTCCACACAGAATAACTCAATTAAAGACAGTATATCTAATGTGGTTCTATCTGACATGATTTTAGATGTTGCTCACTTGAGGTAAAAGCTTTGGTATCATTCCAAAGTAAATGTATTAAATACCTCCTAGAAAATTTACATTCTCTGCTTTTGCACATTTTAATTTATGTCATTCAGAGTTGCTGTATATATTTCATTAGGGATGCTAATTGATCTCAACACATTATTTATAGAAACACCTTTAGCCTATAAAGTTCCATTGCTATTACTTATAAAGATGTTATTTGCATTGTTCATAACACCTTAACTGGTACAAACTAAAATAGAAATCTAATTTATTTTTCCCTAAATCTTTTGTCTTAGGTTCATTTAATTATTAATTCCTACACAGCTATTATAATCTTCTAGGGCAGAGATAACATCCTAGAATGTTATATATAAAGAGTGTTCTTTTTCTGTTGTTGTAAATATTGTATTGATAGCACTTCTGTCACTACAATTTAAAATTTTTTCAGAGTATAATTGATTTTACCGTCAAAAATGTTTTCTTGGCAGTTGACATATCTCAGGGTCAAAAGAATGATATACTCTTTCAAAAATAAGAAGGATTTGGCTCTAATCATAAAGACATTTAGAAGTAAGTTGTCTGGTTTATGATGGGGTTTGAGGAGTTATTTAGTTTTCAGTTTTCATCTCAGAAAAAATGGGAGAAATGAGGAAAAAGGTGATATTCATTAGGAAGGGCAAGCACTGTGAATCCCAAGAATCCATTGGTAATAGAGTCAGGTTTGTATACAGTTTTGCCGTTTTAGAGTTGTGTGATTTTGTGATCTAAGATTAAGTTTCACTGTTTAAAAATAGTAAGAGTACCCTATATCTCTTAAAGGTATATGTTGAACATTAAATAATATCCACAAAGAATATAGCACAATGTCTGACATATGGTAAATTTATAAGTGATAGCTATCATTATTAATTTCATTCTATATCATTTATCCTGTGAAATAAATGGCAAAAATACAACCATATCATTGATTACCATTATCTATCTTGGATCCTTTAAACAGGAATTCATTAATGCATAATTGATATATAATCCAATCTGCTTAAGCATTTGTAGTCATGTTTAACATGTGGTTTCATTATCATGACCTTGATCTAGAGGCAGAGTTAAGTTCTAGATAAACCTGCTGGCTATAAGAATATAACATTTAAAACTAAAAATATAAAAAGTCATCCCCGGCAGGTAAATTCACTGAAACACAATATTAAAGAGGACTTTTTCTTTTATTTCAATAGATTTAGGGAGTGCAAGTGTTTTTTGTTACATGGATGAATTGTATAATGCTGAAGTCAGGGCTTTTAACGTACCTGTCACCAGAATAGTGTACATTGTCCCCAATAGGGGATTGTTTATCCCTCATCCCCTCCCACCCTCTCCCCTTCTTAGTTTCCAATGTCCATTACATCACTTTATGACCATATATACCCATGATTTAGCTCTCACTTATAAATGAGAACATGTGGTATTTGTTTTTCCATTTCTGAGATAGTTCACTTAGGATAATGGTCATCAGTTCCATCAAACTTACTGCAAAAGAAATTATTTCATTCCTAGTAAGGAAGACATTTTAAAATTCATTCATTTTGGTGGGAAGACTCTTGAAAATAAGATATTTCTCAGGTCAGTACTGAATTTCCCTAAAAACTTGGTTCTTAGAAAATAATTTTTCAACTTCCTACAATGGCCAGGAATAGAATGTGAGGGACAGGTCTTTTTAATCCATTGGAGAAATACTTTTTCTGAAAATGAACTAGTTACGAACACTGTGCTACTCAAAAGACCTATGGATAATTGATCCTAAATGATCATCTTTTCTTGAAAGTTATTTTATCTCATGAAGTACAAAAAAGTGTTTGACAATGTAATTTATCATATAGATATCTAAACTGAAAAAATTGTACAGCTTTGGAAGTTGGCATATAAAGTTTCACAGAATTTTTACGACAGGATTTGTTTATACAATTTGTTATCAGGTATGAGGCAGCAGAGAAGCATTAAAATTAAGAAGTACCATTAATCTGATTGCTGGTAATTGGAGTAGAATGAGTGGGGATTGTGTGTTTTCACACACAATTTGCAGGTCTTGAGTGAAGACAAACCAGTTGGCTTGAAGTACAGTAAGAAGAAAACTCATTCAAATTATTTTTATGAATGTATCTATGTCAGAGACCTGAGTGATGTTCAAGGCCATTAAACTGGTATACCATTTCCATGTCTACTATCTAAAATAGCTCGTGATATTTCATCACTTTTTATGATATTCTCAGTCACCACTAGTAACTCTTCTTTTATATCTCTGGGTGAATGTACTAACCAGTATTGAGACTGTGCTGGTGATAAAATAATGGAAAGGAGAAACAAAAGGGAAAAAAAATCTAGGGAGCATTAATTTTGTCATTTTCCAGACACAAATCTACTGTAAGAAAACCATAAGCTATTAAAATCTCCCAAACCATATAGATAAACAAGCAAACTAATAAAATGAAATGAAATATAAGAACACTTAAAAAAGGTTTTCTTATTTAGAAACACAAATAAGAATGACATCAGATTTTTTCTCTCAATTATTCATTAAACCTTGGAGATGATTAAGCAACCTTTATAGACGTTTTAGAGGGTTAAAATCTGTCACTAAAATTGTCTAGTCAAGATGCCATTTGGGAAAGCAACAGAAGGATATTCTCATGTATACAAGAAATTGGAAGTAGAATGTTCATGTATTTATTAAAAAATA
>NW_012140525.1:1029497-1041276 GCF_000956105.1 Propithecus coquereli | reverse complement strand
TTAAAAGACTTAAATATTAGAGTACATATATTACCAGATATCATGATTTATCATAAAGCTATAATAATTAAGGCAGCATACTATTGGCACAGTACGGACAATATAAGAATGAAACATAGTTTAGAGTCCAGAGTCTAACTTTTGCTTGATTTTTGAAAAGCTAGCATTGCAGAGCATTGCATTGTCACAACTGGAAAGCCATATGAGCAAAAAATAAAAGGAAACAATGCTTTCCTTATGCTATTCCCCAAATAAATGCCAGGCAGATTGTAGTTTTAAGTTTAGTTCTAAAATTTAAAAACTAGAATGGTTCCAGGAAGCAATATAGGAGAATGTCTTTATGATCTTTTGGTAGGCAACCTTTTCTTAAATATGACATAAAAATACTAACTATAAAGGTAAAACTTGGTAAATTGTGTCACATTAAATATAAGAACTCCATTTATCAAAAGATATTATTAAAAGAGTGAATTGCTAACCCATGAGTGGTTACTTGTAATACATAACACCAAGAGTGAGTTTATATCAAGAATGTATAAAGAATTCCCATAACAAGAAGACATAGAAAACTCAAAAGAAATATTGTCTTTCAATCTAAACAGGACCTTCACAAACAGAGAAAATGAAATGACTAATCAATAAATGAGGAGTTTCTCAACTTCTCTCATGACAATAAAAATTAAAATTTAAGGAGATAGCACTTTTCAGGATGGAGAAAAGAAATGAAAAACAAAACAAAAATTGAATTAGAGTAATGTAAACATGCACTGTTGTCAGAATAAAAATTGTTAGAGCCCCTTTGGATTGATATTGTCTACTAAAATGGCCATGTAAACCCTATAACCTAGCAGTTCCATAACAAGTTACCAAGTTATATACCCAACAAAATTTCAGGCACCTATATACCAAAAAACATACACAAGAAAGTTCATAGCATAGTGTTACAAAATATTATACTACAAAATGGGAAAGAACCTAAATCTCCATCATTAATACAATGGAGATATATATATATATATATATATACACATATATATAGTAGTAAATTAATAAAATGGAATGTTATAGAACACAGAGATGGAACAAACTGGTTTCTATAATACTATAACAATATGAATTGATATAACTGACAAAATATTGAGCCAAAGGAGCCGGACACCAACTAGTACATGCTGTTCTGATTTCATTTGTATAAAGTTCAAAAAAGGTAGAACTACCCTATGGTGTTAAACTCAAGAGAATATTACTTTTACAGGAAATCAAGGAAATGGGGTTTGTAGAAGAGAGGTTATAAGGTGCTGATGAAATTTCATTAAACCACCTGAGTGGTAGTTACACAAGTTTCTGTGCTTGTGGTAATAAATCGAACTATATTCATTCTTATTTTTGTGCAATTTTCTAAGAGATTAATAGTTCTAAACTTTTTAATAAAACAGTAACTAAAATTGTGATTTATTACATTTTTAATTTTCTTTCATGTAAAATTATTAATTTGTTTATAGAAAATTTAAAATGAATATTGCCCTTGTGGTAGATTGCCTTTGAATGAATGAATAAGTGAATGAAATAAAGTTCATCAGAGAGCACAAAGGTCCAAGAAATTATGTGTAAAAGGCTAAATATATAAGGCATGAAATTTATATTTGGAGAATTGTATTTATATTTACAATCATAGGGAAAAACAGAATTAAAAAGAACTTTAGGCCGGGCGCGGTGGCTCACACCTGTAATACTAGCACTCTGGGAGGCCGAGGCGGGCAGATTGTTTGAGCTCAGGAGTTTGAGGTTGCTGTGAGCTAGGATGATGCCACGGCACTCTAGCCCGGGCAACACAGTGAGACTTTGTCTCAAAAAAAAAAAAAAAAAAAGAACTTTAGTGTTTTAAAATGTACATATGGATACAAATATCTTACACTTTCTTGAAAGGAAACACACTTTCCGGAAGAAAATACCCTCAAAGTATATTTCCTTTCTTCTCACTTACCTTCCTTATCACTCAGTTTTTATAAACTTTTAACTCTTGTGTCATTGTCCTCAGCAACTTGATTTCATTCTGTAAAAATAGGATACTCTTCTAATTTGAGAAAGCATCTCTACTCTTACCTAACACCCGGTAGCATTTATCTGACGGGTGAATATTTAAATGCTGTTGGAAGTGATCTAGTGCCTTAAACTCTTTAGTATCTTATCTCCAATTGTGGCCTTTTAACTTAGTTTTCTAATTGCTCTGAGTTTGGACAGAAGAAATAATAAAAAAAAAATAAACTGATCAAAGAGGTGTAGATACTTTTGAGATGTGTAATTAGCCATTGTATTATTGAGACTATCACCAGATTTGATGTCATAAAGAAATTTAAATGATATCCACCTTCTTCAAACTGAAATCTTCTTCCTACTCAGAAACACTCTAACACTGTTGAGTAACATAACCAAATTCCCAACAATGATAAATTCATTTCTTTAAGTTAAACATTTTTTTTCTAGGGGCCTTTTTCATTCTGATATTAATACATTTCTCTTGGTGATAAGATATTAAGCCATGTTAGGTCACTAGCAGTTTAGCAGGGATTTGTTTATTATAATGTAATGCTTTCCTGTGGCTGCTGTAACAAATTATCACAGCCCAACTGATTAAAACAATGGAAATTTATTCTCTCAACAGTTCTGGAGGCCAGAAGTCTGAAATTAAGATCTTGATATGGCTGTACTTTCTCAGAATGCTTTATAACAGAATCTGTCCCATGCCCTCTCCAGATTCTGGTAGCTGCTGGCATTCCTTTGTCGGTGGCTGCGTCACTTCAAGCTCTGCCTCCATTTGTGTAAGGTGTTGAATCTCTCCCTCTCTCTTATGAAGACGCTTGCCATGTCTTTAAGGCCCACTCCAGAAATCAAGAATAATCTCCCTATGTCAGGATCTGTAAGTTAATTACATCTATAAAGATCCCTTTCCTTATAAAATAAGATTTATAAGTTCAAGGGTCTGGGATCTGATACATTTGAGAGGCTATTATTCAGCCTTGTACAACTATTAGAAAGAGTCCCAGCCTAATGTAAGGAAGCAGAATATAAACAACTACATTTGATAGAAGAAGTGAGGAAATAGTTCAAAGAGCAGAAAATCTCTTGGTGGGGTGATAGTTTGAGCAGAATTAAGATAAGGAGCATGAGGATAATGGTACAGGGAAAAAAAAAAGATCCTGAAATGGTATATGTGATGATAATGCAGCACTAATTTAGCTCTTAATTGAAGCCTGGCACTGTCTCTGGAACCAGAAGATTGAAGTTGTCCTGAGTTTTTTTGTGGATGGAATTAGGAAAAGAAAGAAAAATTACTGTTTTGGTCATAACTCTTCTGTACCCTCCATGCTTCCAGAGAAATGGTAGAAATACAGAGTGGGTATAGGTAACTGACATACACCTTAGAACTAGCTACTGTATAATATAGTTCAATTAAAAATAGATAATTGAGGAATTCTAAATTTGGCTCTTGCTCTGTAATAGGTTTCAGTCAAGGCAGGAGGTATTACCATGCAAAAATATGATTCTAGTTTACTGTTTTACTTGGGAACTCAGGTAGCTTTCATTTGCATCTATACCTTTGTACAACATTTTGAATCTCATGTATCTAGTCTAATAGAGCCAGCCTCCTTAAGTACTGTAATGGGAGTATTTAATGTGCATAAAGTCCTTATGAAAAATGTGAATACATAATGTGTACAACTCCAAAACACCACACTCATGAAACTTACACGATAGTTTCCTGCCAATCCAGGTGCCAGCTGCTTGGATTTTCTACTTATTAATACAGTCAAATATCAAGAGGAGACTACTGAAAAATAGTTGTCTTTAAGAGGGGCTACTGTATGACTTGGGCTATCACTATTGAGCATTTTGAAACCCAACAATTTTCTTTTGTTGCTATTCCTTGGAGGAACACTTTGCCTTATTTCCTCTTAATGGTTGTGATACAACAGTCATCAACCAGCCTTCCAGTTTTTTGACCTGCTGTGCAATGAAAAAAAGATGAGTCAGACTTCACAGAGTTACAGAGTTTGAGATATATAACATCAAAAAATATGGTATTTTTCTCAGAACTTAAACTTATCTTAGAATGACAACGAGGACCTGTGTAATTTATTAGAGTCAACTTTCCAAGCATAATGATATCAGTCCTTTAAATTTATGAGACAATTTATGATAAGAATATTTCTTTTTAAGCAGCTGAACAGTAAAATATGAATGATAAAATGAGATTCATGGTTTTTATGTATTTTTTCAGGACCTTTGCCAGTGTCTCAGTAGTAGCCTCCCATCTAGTCTCTGTGTCCACAATTTTCTACTTATTCTGTATATCAATCATTCTGCTTTCAGAATAATGTTTCTCAGCCTACATACTTATATCCCAAATGCAAAAATTAAACATTTATTTATTCAACAAATTGTTGAGTACATAAAGATAATTAAGACAATCCTTAAAGGTGCTCACCATTATGACTCATGTATATAGGATGTGTACATAAATAGCTAAAATACAAGATTATAAGTGAAAAGTATGATAAGAAAGGTAAAAATAAATTCTAAGGGGTTTAAAAGAGTGGGAAATTATTTACTAATGTAGGAAAAAATATGAATCTGTGGAAGAAGTACTTCATAAGCTTGGACATGACATCTGGATATTATTTGCATGTAGAATTAAGAGGTACAGATAATAGCTAAGACATTTAAATGTAAATCTTTTGATAATTTTTAATCACTGTCATGTTTTAAGTGGAGGAATTCCACAATATTTATTTTTTAATAGGATAACATTTTTGAAAGCATGATAGTTGGCCATGGGCAGATGGTATGAAGGAAGAGCAATGAAGTAAATAAACCATTACAATGATGAGTATCTGTGTTGAGGAATTAGTCATTAAAATGGCCAATTAGGATTTTTTAAAAATAGAATGAACAAAACTTTGTGAACAATTACAACTGTATTTGGAATGGTGAAATTGAAAGCTGAAGGCAAAATGTTTTTCTATGTTGCATTTGATGGATGGTGATGCCATTATTTAACAAGGTGAATTCAAGAAAAGAAAATTTGTGACAGAAAGAGCAGAGCAAGATGAGAACCCTAAAAATTCTAAAAAAAAAAAAAAATTGGTATCCTTTCAAATAGATATTCTTTAAATATCTTTTTCACCTTTTACTTAGGGAAGACCTCGAATGCTGCCTTAGGACAGAGTGAAACAGGAAAATTCCTCATGGTACTGCGTTAGCTTGCACATCCTAGTCAGTAAAATGAACTTTGTGATTTAGAGGGACCCATGTGCCACAGGACGGAACTTAACAAATATCAGGTATTATTGTCACATGTATCTTTTAGGGCAATTTTGCCCCAACCCTCTAATTACTCATGCAATATCACTTTCAATTATGTAGCGTTCTAGAAATACAATATTATCATCTTGTTATATTTACAGTGATAATTTGACTTTCCCTTATATTGGAAATTGACTTCCTGGAAGTTGCTGAGCAGGCTTGACATTTAAAACAGACTTGGTTAAGATATAATATATTCTGTTTGGCTTATTTGAGTTGTAAAAGCCTGATAGTGGTGATAATGCAGGTCTGGAGTTCATTAATAAAAGAACCTATAGCAGGAAATGTAACTTTAAAAGTTATCATAATGTTGATAGTTAAGACTATGTTAATTGGTATATTTTTGTTAATAAAAGTAAAAATAGAGAATCATGATGAGATTAAAAGCAGTTGGCAACACCAAAATTTAAAGAATGGAAAAGAAGAGCAATCGGGGAACCAAACTGGAAAAAAAAAATATAGCCAGAATTATAGAAGATAGAAAGATTGTGTAAGGAAAAACAGGAAAAGATGAAAGTTTCTAGTGTGGGTAGGTGAAGAGATATTTTTGGATGAAAACAAGAAATATACTAACAATACTAATAATTGGAAGATCTTTGATAAGAAATGTTAGTAGAACTGTTTATTTAGGGCATATTGGAAAAGTTGAGAAGAGGCTATGAACTAGATCAATTGGTGGAGACTTCTTTTTAATGTCCAGAAATGAATAAAAGAAATGGATTTTTTTTTCTGAGATACACAATTTACAGAGTGTAATTCAATAATATAATTTAATAGTAAGTGTAATTATAGAATCAGGAAAAGAAGTCAGAAGAGAGGAATTGATTGATTAAACGTATAAGATAGTGATAGGGCCACTAATGGACCAAAGTTCCCAAAGAGGTAAAATTACTGATTTGGGGGAGTGGGGAGGTGCAGAACAAGAATACAGAAAAAAAAAAGTCTGACATGGAAATTAGGGAAAATTCACATCAAGAAAACAGGAAGACTAACATTAAAGTGGGTGAGGCTGACATTAACAAATTGAGATCATGGTAAAATTTGTAGTTGCTACTGCTGCGAAATAAAAAGGTAACCTAAGTAGGGATGAGAAAATGAAACTCTCATTCTTACTGATGATTATAAGGTAGTACCACATATGGGAGATTAAGTGAGAGATTAAGTGCATATCCTAGGTGCTATAGTATGACCGTGTCCCCCAAAATTTGTGTATTAAAACTCAATCACCAATTTAATGTTATAATATTAAGAGACGGAGCCTTTAGGAAGTGTTTAAGTAATGGGGGCAGAGCCCTTATGGACTGGATCAGAGTCCTAATAAAAGGGTTTCCAGGAAAGGGCTTGCCCCATTTCCATACCTTCCCTCATGTTAGAACACAGCATTTGTCCTGTCAGTAGGATACAGCTACCATCTTGAAAGCACAGGACAGCATCTTCACCAGACATTAAACCTTCTGGAATCTTGATCTTGAATTTCCCAGCCTCCAGAATTGTGAAAAGTGTATTTCTGATGGTCATAAATTACTCGATTTTGGGTATTTTGTTATAGCAACACAAGCAGAATAAGACACTGGGTTTTAACATTATTGGTTTCAGGAATTCTTGTTGTTGGTATATCAAAAGCTGTCACTGTTTAATATATTTCTCTGAGGGGATTGACTTTTATGCCTAGGATGGCTTTAAGAAACAGAAAAATAAATTATACTTGAGTGAGTATATCAGTATGCATTGGGTTTGTTTGAAAATACGTTGAATAAAAAGCAGTAAGTATTTTTTCATCTCAGTATTAAGATAAAAGTCCTAAGTCAACCAGATTTGGATATAAAGTTCATTGGTGAAGCACAGAAATCACATAAAGCATGGAGTTCTAATAAATTATAGCTTAAATAGTTTTATAGCAACATATCTTTTCCCTAAAACTTTCAAAGCATTAAACTTACATTTTCATGTTAGCATGACTCATTTTATACTAATATTTGATACAGTTATACAATATTTATCAATATTGTAAACTTGGGTTTTACAATAACAAATGAAAATTTCATAAGCAATTTTGAGACTAAAACAACTGACTCCAATTTGTAGAATCAGATGTGCTTACATGTGCTAGAACCTCTAGTTATGAACTATCCATGTGCATACCAAAAGCAAACAAATAGCCATAACTGATTAAAACAAAAACAAAAACAAAACCCATTGAGCCAAAGTTTTTTGGGTATATCACCAAAACATAAACTAGTTAAAATGGAATGTTGAACATTGTTTGTAGGTTATTCCAATGTATTACTTAGTTATTCTTCACTTTTCTCCTCCTGTATTTAATAGATCTCATTATCCATGTTCTCAAGATCTCAACTCCTTTCCAAAAAGCGTATTAGCATATTTTCTTTAAACATAATGTTATCATAGGTACAGAAATTGCATTACTTCCTTCAAAATAATTTTCTTTCTCATTATAGTGAATAACTTTCTAGGACTCTATGGAATTTCTTTCCTTAAGACATGATATATCCCAGAGTATAGGATAAGTGTTATATTTCTGAGATTTGAAACAACAAATGAATAGGCAACCACAGGGTGGAGCATTGCATATATTGTAAAGAATATAGAAGTTATTATATTTTACTTTAATTCTAAAACATTTTATTCGGGAAGCTTGAAAATGGGCTACAAAGATTCCTAAAATAACATTTTCATGTCTTAAAAGTTTTTAACTTGAAGCTGTCAATTTTTGCCATTATTTTTTTATTGATCTGTGTTATGTAATATTTTCATTTTATGATATTTTGTGTAATGCTTTACAATCAGACTTAGATCAACTTATCATGTATATCTATCAGTTTTTTTTTTTTTTTAGTTAGATCACAGTTAATGCCAATATAGGTAGGTGAATGTGGCTTAATTTCAGATTGTAATCAAGATTGATACCAAATTCGGCGACATATATAAACCTTCCTTAGTGAGCAGCAGGCACAAAAGCGTCATACAAACTATTTAGTAACTTTGGTGAAGTTTTCAGCTTTCTGTTGTTTGAGATGTTGAATAACCATTACATTAAAGGTTCATTCAAGGCATATGTAAAGATATTCTAAAATTAACATTCTTCTAAGTTTATATCCAACAAATAAATCTTTCAACTGCATGCCTGGGTACAAGAATTAATACTAGAGTATTTCTATAATCTCAATGATTTACTTTAAAATAATTCAACATAGTGTGATATCACATACTTAGTTTTCATTTCTAGGTGTAGTCAGTTGTCCTAATCCATATTCCGTGAGTGTTCAGCTAATATGTTTCATGGGAGGTAACTTCAAAGATTTTGTTATCTTTATCAACATTTTGTGCTTTTTAAGTTAGAAGAATAAACGTCAAAAATCGATTTTCATTATTGGACATAATGGCCTATTAACAAGCACACTGAATGTTGGACTGTTAACTAGCATGGTAAATTAGAATAGATAATTAGAGGTATTCAAGATATGTGGATTCAATATCCTCCAACCTCCTATAACCAGGTTGTAAGAATCCTGTGAGTCTAGTACCTGAAGCTTGATTCCTAAATATGCTTGTGCCAGTATTTGGCTAGGAAGATTTCTGGCTCTCCGATGCCTCCTATAAAGTGTAATAGAATTCTGCCTTCGTATTAATAATACTGTCATATCTCACTCTAGAGAACCTTTTGTGCAAAGAGTTTATCAGAGAACATAAAAAGATAGAGAACTAGCAAATAATGTACCTAGCATAATAGGCTCTACAAATTATTTGGGCCTGCTTCCCGATGACTGTTTACTAAATGTTTGTATGTGTGGCAGAATTTGGTTCAGGCGTGCTTTTATTATAGTATAGTTGGGAAGTTGTGGTGAAATAATTCTCCAGTGTCTATACTAGGCATGATCTAGTTGTCAGAGGTCAGTTTGCTATAGGATCATTCCTCTTTTGCAAGGATAAAAGTGTCTCTAAAATGTTTTAACCAATCCACTATGTTTCCGTCACTAGTTGGACTGCCGAAAACTCATTTCTCTAGGCCACTCTGTTAATCAGCAAAGCCTCTGGTGCTGAGAGAAGATACAAGTAACTGAAGCTCTTCTTGTAGTTGCATAAAGACTTTCTGATAAAGAGGATAACTGGAAATCTTGGCTGTGTGAGTTTCTGATTAATGTGACTGACTACACCTAGAATTTAATTTAAATGAAAATCATTGATATCTATATATAATATACTACCCACTGATATATAATATACTACCCATTATGAGATATTTCAAAGTGAATTACAGATAATCTAACAATATTCTTTGCCTTTTAGATAAGATGTCCATAAACAGTATAGTCTCACATAAATACATGAAAATATAAATAGGTGTAGGTGGACTTTCTTTTGTAGAAGTGGTCCTGAGAGGGTATGATAGCATCAGTAGACACTGTCTAGCAATAGTGGTTGTCAAAGGGTATAGTCTCACTCTCTCAGTAGGCATTTGGAAATGTGGGAGGGAGCTTTTTCAGTTATTGAGATGACTCTCATAATGGTGAAGAATACTACAGGGAGGCTATATTCCATAATATCTAAGGTACAGTGCCTAAAAGATACAAAGAAGAGCCATCCCACCCCAAAATGCCAACTGTATTCCTGTTGGAGGAAACTGCCAACCTAAGCAATATCATTTCTCTCGTACTTCTATTATATAATGGATTTTGGTATATTATAATTAACTATTTCTCATATCTATATCTGTACTCATCTGTACAATTTGAGAGTGGATTGTCATTTTCACCTTCATTTGCTGAAAACTCTTATATGTTTAGCAAACAATAGGTTTTTAATAATAGTAGTATCTGTGGTTAAATAAATAGCATGTATTTGCTCCAAAGTGTTCAGCTCTTTGTCTTAAAAAAAGAAAATTCTAAACTTTGCTTCTTTAAGCCAACTTAACCATTTCCAAGTAATTGAGATAAGGGAGACATACCTTAAACAGTTAAAGGATAAATAAGGTAGCATTTAATTTTTCTACATCTGGTAGGAATTTCTAATTGGTACAATTGTAAACAAGGGTGGAGAAACACAATGAAGGAAAACTCTAATCTGGCCTTCTTAGATAAACTAGAGTCAGATGTCTCTAAAGATAAAATTTTTTATTGTTTGTTCCTCTAACGTTAATGATAAACAAGTGTCAGCACAAACAAGAAAGCAAAATTTCTATTAATACCTCCACTATCTAGAGCAATAATATATATATATATTTTTTTTTTTGAGACAGAGTCTCACTGTGTTGCCCGGGCTAGAGTGCCGTGGCATCATCCTAGCTCACAGCAACCTCAAACTCCTGGGCTCAAGCGATCCTCCTGCCTCAGCCTCCCAAGTAGCTGGGACTACAGGCATGTGCCACCATGCCCAGCTAATTTTTTTTCTATATATTTTTAGTTGTCCAATTAATTTCTTTCTATTTTTAGTAGAGACGGGGTCTCACTCTTGCTCAGGCTGGTCTCGAACTCCTGAGCTCAAACAATCCGCCCGCCTCGGCCTCCCAGAGAGCTAGGATTACAGGCGTGAGCCACCGCACCTGGCCAATAATATTTCTGAGTTTGTTTTTTCATGACTATCAAAAACTGTAGGACTTCAATGCTATTTTTTGATAGAAATGATATTTGAAAATTATTAAATGTTTTGGGACATATATAATTCTTTTATTAAGCATTATAATGCCCTCTTAACATTCATAATTCTATTAGAATATTATTAATAAAATGTTTTTTGTGTACAAAATTTCATTCTTTGAAATATTCAATAAAATAAATAAAATATCCATTTATATAAACCCTTTAATTAAAATCTATAGACCCTTATTAATCTCCAAAATATGTATTATAAAAAAATATGTATTATAAAAAAATATGTATTATAAATCACAGTAATACCTTGTTAATACACTGCAGGACACAAAGCAAACCACTACCAGACTGAACTTCACTGCTTCCGTAGGTCTTTTGGGATTTCTCTTTTAATACACAATGTTGAGGGGAAAATTGTTTTTTTTTTCTTTCTTCTAGTTTGATAGTGAATGTGTTTATATAATTATGCATTTCTTTCAAAAAATATTTTTGATTTCCCTATATAGTATAAAAATCCACAAAATAATATAAATTGGAGTTTTATAGCTAGAACATTTTACAGGCTGATAATAATTGACTCACTGGGCTTACTAGATTTTATCTAACCTGTAGCACTTCAGCAGATTCAGGATCAGCTAACTGGTTTTAAGAATCCATCTATTAGATCATTAATCTATGGTTATATGTTATCTGTGGTGTTGTACAAGGACAGGTGAGAAGGTATATTTTAGGTAATGGAGTACTGTGTAGCCTGGGAGAGGGTTAGGATGTCTGCATGGCAAGGTAGAGTTGAAGCAGATTAACAT
>NW_012140525.1:1019534-1028107 GCF_000956105.1 Propithecus coquereli | reverse complement strand
TTATTTATTCAGTACAGTGTTTTTTTCCTCACTGATAAAGCCTATACAAACCTTTCAATCAAACAACTGTGATTGATGTAATTTAAATACACACTATTACTTTGTTGGTGAGAAGGTAATATACAACGTCTGAGTGATATTGGCATGGCATTTTGGATATGGCTTTCATGAGGTAAACACCTGTCTTTAAAGAAGTGGTGAAGTGAGATAGCCAAATCATGTCATATCAATTCTGGAATAGCTGTCAGATGCCCCAGACATTCAACTTCTGTGGTGATTTGGATTAAACTAAAACTGTGAAAGAGACCTTGCTTGAAGGCTGTGCATGTCATCATCAATAGCCAGATTTGTTGAATTCCATTCTTGTTCTATCCTTGAAAGACAATACATTTGTAATAGAATGTTGGCGGAGTTTGTTCTTGGTAAGTCAATATATTCTTGTTCTGTTCCTTTTCCTGACCCACTATTAATATTGTCTAATTCATACGAAGAAAAAGAAAAATGCAATTCATACTTTTTGAACAGTTTTAACTTCTCTTGTTTTTCAGTTACCCACATTTTAGTATTTATTTTAAAATTAGTATAACAAAATATTTATCTCATTAATAAGAGATCCTTCTAATCTGTGGCTATGCTAATGATTGAATTCCGTATTTAATTTCTAATGTTTTAATTCATTTTTTAAAATGCAATTTTTTAAATTATTACTATCTCAACCATCTTCAAGGACCTGGTGGCACAAAAGTTTGAACTGGATAAAGTCTAAGATAAAATAAAGTGTTGGCGCTTATGAATAACTTGAGTCTAGTTATATTTAAATCACCAAATATTTCCAACTTAATGTTTGCAAAATGAAAAAATTTTGTGGGCTATTTCAGACAAGCAGGCTAGCACTTTTTAAAACTTGATTTGAGTATTTACAAAAATAAATTGAAAACCTAAATTTTTAGGTGTTTTCCTTATGTGTGCATGTGTGTATGTGTCTTATGTTATAAAGTAAATGTATTTTTTAATCTTAAAGCATCAGCTAATATTTTTCCTATTTTTGGTGATTATATATTTATAAAATTATTGTTGCCCAAACAGCCAGTAGTATTTGATTTTATTTAGCTTTCCTTTCTATTTTATAATTCTGCTTTAAATTATTCATTCTCTTTTCTTCCACTTTTAAAGTTTCTACTAGTATTTATTTAGGACAAATTCCCAAAAGCAGAATTCTTGCATTAAAAGATATGATTTTTTAAAAAAATTCTTGAAACATTTGCCAAATTGTCTTCTAATCTGTAGTATATGGCATTTCAGTGCACCCTTACCAATTTTGTGCCTCAGTTTCTGGTTTAAACATAAAGATCACAATGTTACTTTATATTAATGATAATATATTATCTCTGTTTTGTTATTCACAAAATAAAGATAATACTATTACTTTATAATAACCCTATTACCCCACAGGATTGTAAGTGTTAAATATGTCAGTAATACATAAAGTACTTAGAGCAATACCATGAACATTTTTGCCATTATTATTTGAAAATTTGGCAGGCAAAAATTGTTTCTCATTTTTTTTCTTAATTAATATTAGGAAGATGTCATGCACTTTCATATATTTATTGGGCATTTTTTTCTTCCATGATGAAATGTCTATTTGTATCCTAGCACAACTTTCAAATATTGTTTGCTTATTCTAATTTATTTTAATGTTTTCTTTATATACTAAGAATGTTGATAGCCAGGCATGGTGGCACACACCTGTAATTCCAGCTACTTGGGAGGCTGAGGCAGGAGGATCACTTGAGCCTAGGAGTTGGAGGCTGCAGTGAACTATGATGATGCCACTGCAGTCTCGCCCAGGCAACAAAGTGAGACCCTGTCTCAGAAACATAAATAACTGAAAATATTATTAAACCAGTATTTGACATAAATGTTTCAATTGTTCCTTCAGTTTTCTGTCTTTTTAAATGCAAAGATTTAGAACTTTTTATTAAGCTGAATAACTGATAATTTTGTGTGTATTTTTTCTTTTCTATTACATTTCGGAAGTATATTCATTTCCTGAAGCTGCTCCAACAAATTTCCGTGAACTGGGTGGCTTAATAAAACAGAAATTTATTCTCTAGAAGTTATAGAGGCTAGAAGTCTGAAATCAAAGTCTTGAGAGGTTAATTCCTTTTGGAGGCTCTAATGGGGAATCTGTCCCCATGTTTCTTGCCTAGATCTTGTGGTTACCAGCAATCCTTGGCATTGCTTGGATGGTAGATGTCTTAGCATCACTGCAGTCTCTGCCTCTGTCTTTACGTGGCCTTCTCCTCTGTGCGTGTCTCACTGCCCAGTTTCACTCTTCTTATAAATACACTACTTCATATTGGATTCAGGGCCCATCCTAATTCCCAATGACCTCATTTTAAATTGATTACATCTATAAATGCTATTTCCAGATAAAGTCACATTCATAGGCTTCTGGTGGACATGAATTTTGCAGGACACTATTTGACCCAGTGTAGAAAGTAATTTCATAATCTAAGATCACAAAAATATTCACCTATGTGTGTTATTTAAAATTTGACATTTATTTTTTAAATTCATCTGTATCTCCATTGTTTACTGATGTGATTAGTAATTAATCATTTAAACTGTGGTGTATTACCTTGAAATTAAAGATTCCTCTCATTTTTTAAAGTGGTAATGGGGATATAAAATGCCAGACATATGTTTAAATAAAAACTTAGCACTTTCACACAGAGAGAAATACAAAAAAATTTAAAATAGCAATTTTATGACCTAGAACTTTCCTAAAATCAAACAAAAAGAGAGGCTTGCATTTCATTTCCTATTGCAAAATATGTACTACTCACTCCTATAAATCTCATTATTTATGAGATAATCCTCATCTTTCCCCACCCCACCCCTGAAGATTTACATTTCATTTTCTTTTTTTTATTGTAGCAAAAAACACATGAGATCTACCCTCTTAACAAATTTGTAAGTATACATTGTAGTATAGTATTATCAACTATTAGCACAATGTTGTATAACAGATCTTTGGAGCCTTTTATCTTGCATGCCAGAAACTTTATACCAATGGAACAGCAATTCCCTATTTCCTCTTTTCTCAGGCCCTGGCAACCACTTTTCTACTTTCTGCTTCAATGAGTTTAACTACCTTAGACACAGACATGTCATATAGTGGAATCATAGTGTTTGTCCTTCTGTGACTGGCTTATTTCACTTAGCATAATGTCCTTAAGGTTCATTTATGTTGTAGCATATGCCAGGATTTCATTATCTTTTATGACTGAATAATATATATATATATATATATATATATATATATATGTATATAAATAAAGTATGTTCTTTGTCCATTTATCTGCCAATGGACATTTAGTTTGTTTTCACCACTTGGCTATTGTGAATAATGCTGCAGTGAGCCTGGGAGTACAGATGTCTATTTAATATCCTGATTTTAATTCTTTTGGAAAAATACCCAGAAGTAGGGCTGCTGGATCATATAGTATTTTTATTCTTACTTTTTTGAGGAACCTCCATACTATTTTTCATAGCATCTGCACTATTTTGCATTCCTACCAACAGTACACAAGTGTTCCAATCTCTCCGCATTCTTGTCAACACTTGTTATTTTCATTTTTTTATAATGGACATCTTAATAGGTGGGAGGCAATAACATTATGGTTTTGATTTTCATTTCCCTGATGTTTAGTGATTTTGAGCATCTTTTCAGATATGTTGACTATTTATATATCTCTTCCAAGAAATATCTTTTCAAGTCTTTTGCCCATTTTTAAATTGAGATAGATATGTAGATACACAATCTAGTTGTAGAAATTCCTTATATATTATGGATATTAATATATAATATACAACTATATGATTTGCAAATATTTTGTTCCATTCAATAGGTTGCTTTTTCACTCTGTTGTTTGTGTATAGAAACTTTTTACATTATTGTAGTCCCACTTGTATATTTTTGCATTGTTGTCTGTACTTTTTTAGTATTGCATTTTTTCATGCTCCACAAAACATTTCTTAATTTTTACAAGGTTGTTTGCTGTATTATAGTTTGCCTTGAGAGCAGTATATAGCTACTTTATAGTGAAATATATTTACTTAAATAATGTTTTGTTATGGTGGTTTCAAAATTTGTAATGGTAATCAGAATTTCAGAGGTGGTAAAAACCAGCCGATGTGGCACTTACCTGTACATGTCTTATATCAACCTACCTCAGTCCATAAGATTGTCAATAAAAATTGATATTGAGGAGAAATAATAGAAAAACACTAGAAGAGTCAACTCTGAAATTGATATTTTCTCTAATCTGTTTTGTATCTTGAAAAATAGTCTGGAAAAAGAATAATCTTTCATTCTTAAGATTATGACCTCTGGTAGTTTAAGATGAAAAACAAAAAAGGTACACAAGATCAGAGAACCTTAAACTAAAACAGTCTTTATAATTCATATAACTCAACTGTTTTATTTGAAAAATTAAAAAACTGAGAGCAAGGGATTAAACATCTTGTACAAGGCCACACACTTGCTAAGGCAGAGCTGGGACAGTAACAGGAAGTGATATTTTCTTGCAGTCTTTGATTCTTTGGTGAGTCCTTTAGCATAAGTCAGCTGGTTGTATTTTGATCCTTAGATACCACTGGTTTGTATTGTGAAATTGAGAGAGGACCAGTAGTATGTAAAACAATTTTCTCCTGTTTGAAAAGCTGCCTGATCTTGAAACTGAAATGGTTAGAGAAACCCATTCTAATGTTAAAACAAAGCTGGAACATTTCATTTATTTCATACGGGTTTATGAACTAGGAAGACTTGCTTAGATGCAGCTGGAATGAGAGGTTCTGATGGCAGCATTTGTATAAGTGAGCCTTGTCAACCATTCCAAAATGTATACATACTTGAAAACATCTGTTGGAGCAATCTCTCTGTCTCCTCTATCTCTATCTTCCTCTAAAAATATATTGTTTTAAAATTTTCTTATATAAATAAAGAGATACATTACCTTTTTTTTGCATCTTACAATCTCAAAAGATAATTGAAATGTTCATAAATCCTTATGAGTAGTGCACTACACACACACACACACACACACACACACACACACAAAGAATACATGATGCCATTGATAAAATAAAGGTCATTGAATATTTGTATATTTGGAATATTCCTTAAATAGAGTGACATTTGAGATTTTTATTCTTGGATAATTCTTTTATCCATTACTTGATATAATGTAACAATTATTCATGACATGAAGCTGTTGAAATGGATTCACTAGATAAACAATATCCTACATTTCTCCTTCTCTATTAATATCCATGAGTTTACATTTATCTTCCAGATGAAAAAATTTTTTAGAGATGTAGGAGAGGCACAATGAGCTTCGCTGGATGGCATATAGTGTAGCGTGGCGTCTTAGAAGAGGAGCAGCTAGCTTCTCACCAAAATTACTCTTTGAGCACCTCCATTATCTACAAAGATACGGTAATAGAGGGAAAGTTATTTTTTTGTCATCGTTGTATCAATAAAGTAGACTTTGTAGACAGGGCAGTACTCTCATTTTTATGTACCTCCTATTTGTCTTTTCTTCTTTCAATAAACATTTGTTAGATATCTTCTATATACCATCTTCATAGAAATTGTCACCTCTTAATTATTTCTCAACTCCTGAATTAGCATATTTTTCATCACAGTTGGTTGAGTTATTTTTGTCACGTCAAACATCTGTCTATCATCCCTGAATGTTTACCAGAGCACAAATTATTCACATTTATCTGTCCCAAGTCAATTCGACATATGCAAATATTGATAAATGAAAATCAAACGAAACAAAACAAAAACTTAAAAATGGTCCGGATTAGAAAAGGATATAATGGTAGGAAATTTATTAATTGTTAAGACTAATAATGCGTCAGAATAGTATTATGTTCCAAATCTAGATTATAAAAATAATTTTTCTGTCATTGACTTTCCAAGTCTTACCATAATTTTCCAGTATTCTAGTCTTAATTGTTGGTAGATGGCAAATTACTCTAGATAATTGGAATTCATATGATATAGATCACATAGAATTTATAAGGGTTCTAAATGCCATAAAATGCCTTGCTCTTATATTCATTTTTCAGGATAAAAATAAGTTAGAAAGTGGACAAAATTTTTTTACTGTGTATTGAATAGCATAATAAAATTCAAAGTATATTTACATCTTTGAAGTTAGTCTCTTCAAAGTAAAATGCAAAGTGTGATCTGGTTTTGGTATACCATTGCTGCAAACAGTTTCATTTTCCAATTCTAACCATCTACTGCCTATCACTGGCCCTATTAGCTTGCAAATGAATATTTTGTCTTCAGTCATAAATTTAACCAAATATTGGATGTAGGTTGTGCAAAACAGAAGAGAATGAAAATGTAAAGTAAATATGATGGCAATATTCATTGGCATAGCATGAGAAGATAATCTGCTTGCTTTATTGCAAAGTTTTATCCTGACGAGAGCTTTTATTTTGTTTGATGTTGTTATGATATTCACAGTAAGATTTTCCATAATAATAAAAACGTGTAGATGTACTGAATCTCTTCCTTTTGACTTCTCCCTTAACGATGTTTATTGTATGAATTACATCAATGAGTTCCTTTGTTCTTCCTGGTTTAAGTTGACTAAAGAGAGGGACCAGTAAAAGGTGGGGGGGGGCAGGGAAGGGAGGGGAAAACTGAATTTAGGGTAATATTTTCTTGGTTCTCTTTCTCATAGATCACATTTATCTTTCTATTTCCCTCTACTATCAGCCATAGATCGTGTCAGGAAGTCCTTTCCATGCGAACAACTACTCTGTTTGCCAAGATATGTCAGGGCTTCCTGTTCTTATTATCCCGTGGAGTACTACACTATCCTTTGGAGGTGTCCTTAATTCTTCCCCACAAATAAATTGCTCTTTGCTGACCTCTTCAAAGCACCCAGCTTCAATGTGCTATCTGTTTCTTGCCTGGAACCTGATTTATACAGTGAGTGAATACAACATTCATGTGCTTCTAAAAGAAATATTTTGGGCCGGGCGCGGTGGCTCACGCCTGTAATCCTAACACTCTGGGAAGTCTAGGCAGGTGGATCATCTGAGCTCAGGAGTTGGAGACCAGCCTGAGCAAGAGCAAGACCCCGTCTCTACTAAATATAGAAAGAAAGTACTTGGACAACTAAAAATATATAGAAAAAATTAGCCGGGCATGGTGGCGCATACCTGTAGTCCCAGCTACTCGGGAGGCTGAGGCAGTAGGATCACTTGAGCCCAGGAGTTTGAGGTTGCTGTGAGCTAGGCTGACACCATAGCACTCTAACCCGGGCAACAGAGTGAGATTCTGTCTCAAAAAAAAAAAAAAAAAAATTATAGATTGAAAGCATTAGTAGAGTACTTATAATCATTCTATAAGCTATTTTAATACTTAATATAAAAAACAAATTGCAAAAAGTGTTTCTTCTATCCTTAGAATATTCAGAGAAATCGATGTTGGTGGAAAAACTGGAGAGTTGTATTAACATATATTTCACACACATGCACATGCATACACATACACATATCTACCCCTGAAACCTTATTTCTGTAATTTAATGCCAACTGAGGTATTTCTATTTTATTTTTATTTTACGCTTTCCTTTTTTTGTACTAGAGAACCCCTATCTGGAATGCAAGTAGATCTGTTCCTGTCAAGCTGAGAATAATCCATTGCCTTGGCTCTAAGAGCTTGAGCTAAAAAAGCCATACATTATTTGAGAGAAAAGGAAAACATAGAAGGGAAATTAAATTTATCTCTACATTTCACGTCTTCCAAGTCTAGCTCCCCAGCTGTCTTCTCGCACAGACACATCTAGCAAATTGGCAAGAGTTTTTAGTAGCTGAGGCAACAACAGCCTTAAAATCCAATAATTCAATTTATCATTCAAACACAAAAAATAAATAAGAAAAGAAAAAATACAGTTACATAAAATACACGATGTCATCAAAACTGGAAAAAAATTTCAAATTATCTGTATATTAGAAAAAAATAAATCAAAGAAACAAGCAAACACGAATATCCAAGAACACCAGCAAATCCCTGCAAGCAACCTTCATGGAGGAGAGAGGGCAGCTAGCACAGAGCCTAAAGTTAATCCCAAACAATCAGAAGAAAATGGAATAACATTCAATATGTGAAAATAGAGATTATGGGGATAGGATTTATTAGGTATAAGGGCATGTTCGATGAAAAGACAACATCTTAGGAGTTGGGGGATCCTTTGGAACTAGCATGATGAATGGCAAAAGAATAAGTCTAGAAAAGCAGGATTGTTCAGGGCAAAAGAAAACTTTAAAAAACATCAAACAGTCTATTCCCCACTTCTTCACTTCCCCTTCAGAAAAATCTAGTGAACAGTTATACTTTGTTACAGAGACAGAAGTTGGTGATTTTGAACCAAGATCCTTATAAAATGCAACAGGTTGCCAATCCTGCTCACAAAAATTCAGAGTATCAGACACTCTTCTGAAAACTGTGACAAAATTAACATAAAAATGTGAAG
>NW_012140525.1:1003954-1005209 GCF_000956105.1 Propithecus coquereli | reverse complement strand
AAATTACCAAAATCAAACATAAAAGAAAATACCATCATGTATGTTTCATATGCAGTCAATACTTAAAAATTAATATTAAAAACTACTACATCCACTTTGGAAATAATTCCAAATGAATTGGAATCTCTTCTCTACTCTCCAAGTTCTCGTATATTAGCAGTTACAACAGTTGTATACACGGAGAGTTTGGCAGTTTGCATTTGTAGAAATGTTTCATCTGGTGAGAGCTAATCAAATTAATGCAATTTAGTGACACATTGTTCTCCATATTTACTAAGAATTGAACAAAATCAATATTTAAAGTTTATCAGAATGGAATTAGGAAGGTTTTCCTGAAATGAAAAAGCTAACAAGTAGAGGATTTTTATTTTTTTCACAAAATAGTTTTAAAAACATAAATGGGCATGTAACTGCTGTTTTGTAAGTAGGAGAAAAACAGTTTCACTGTCTCTGAGATTTTGGTGATGAACATTATAGAAATTTAAAGAAAATGATTCTGTAGGGTTTCTCCTTCCCCCATTTGAAGGGCCATCTTAATTTCTGTACTGTTTGGACACAGCTTTTTATCATTTAGTTTTATTGTATTATCTTCACTTTTCATAAAGAGAAAAATTGAGCAATAATATGAAAAACAAAGAAAATTCAGAGAAACAAAACAGTGTTTATATGTGCTTTACTTCCAGTTTGGGAGTGTTCACACACTATACTTTTCCAATCAGCCATTCAGAATGGTGAGATGCTACTTCAGGAACAAACCAAATCCAAAAATTAGTAGAAGAAAACGAATAATAAGGATCAGAGCAGGAATAAATGAACTTGAAACAAAAAAATACAAAGGATAAAAAAATGAAAAGTTGATTTTTTTCAAAAGATAAACAGAATTGATGCACCTTTACCCAAACTAAGAAAAAAAAAAAGAGAGAAAACCCAAATAAATAAAATCAGTCATGAAAAAGGAAACATCATAACTAAAACTGCAGAAATCCAAAGGATCATTAGAGACTACTGTGAGCAACTATATGCCAATAAATTGGAAAAGCTAGAAGAAATGGATAAATTCCTAGACACATACAACCTACCAAGATGGAACCAGGAAGAAATCCAAAACCTGACCAAACTAAGAACAAGTAACAAGAAAAAGAAATAATAAAAGTCTCCCATCAAAAAAAAAGCCAAGGACCTGATGGCTTCACTGCGGAATTCTACCAAGCACTCAAAAAAGAACAAATATCAATCCTACTTAAAGTATTCCAAA
>NW_012140525.1:1000630-1003904 GCF_000956105.1 Propithecus coquereli | reverse complement strand
TTATTCTGTAATTTGAATATTGTTTGAGAGTTATCATTTACTATTAAAGAGCAGATGGTTACATGTGATTGGCTTAAGAATTTTGCAAATGACAACAGGCATAAAAAAATAAACTATAGGAGTATGAAGTCCTGGACATGAATTCTAAAATCACTGTGAATTAATTTCTCCATTGTTACTAAAAAACGAAAATTGTTATATGAAATTTGAACTCTCACTGTAAAGTATAAGACTAAGATCCTTGGGTTTTCAAATAGTTCTTTTGTATTTCTGGGTTTTTTTAAGAATTCATAAACGCTGCTAATAGCAAATTCAGTAGACTGAATAAAATATAATTTATGTCTCTGGACACTGGTTTAGTGGTCAATGAGTTCTGGGGTGGACCTACCAGGTTTAACATGTGGTTTCCATTTCTGGGTCCAAGGTGGCTGCTCTTGTTACCACCATTTTTAGGTAGCAGGAAGGAGCAGGTGGACCTAGAGGAAAATTCAGTTTCTTTTTAGGCAAGTTGAAGCTATTACTTCAACTTCCATCTCAGAGCTTAGTCTTATGTTTGCACTTAGTTACAAGGGCAGTTGCATTACTAAAAGGAGTAAGTGGAGAATATATACTGGGGATGCTGTCAAATGGTTCTTCCACATGATAGAATATCTGTTTTTCTGTGATTAGAATATTTGGTGACTGGTTTCTTATTGTGAAATGAAACTGAACCAGTATGATAATTATAGATGTAGATGGCTCTCAGTTATGATTCGGGAAACTCAACAGATTTTTTTTCTGTATGTTGATAATACTGTTTATGTCAAAACAGTGGTAGTTGCCCTTTTTCTTCTTGATTTTAATCAATTAATTTCACAATCTAGAAAAAAATAATTTACTGTGTTATATTAGTTTATCATCATAAGAATTATTATAAAGTGATTTGTTATTCTCTAACCAAAGTAGCTTGCTTATTTTCCATTAATCTTATGGCCAGCTCCAAAAGAGAATAGAAAATGTTGTTTTCATTACAAGCATTTATGGACCAAGCTGAGCACTGGGAGTTCAATGACCAAGACGAAAATGGCAAACAGATAAAACTAAATGAAAAAGAAGTAGCATCTGCTAGGCTGTAGCTAAAATATCCTAAAACTGTTTCTACGTAATCCCAGAACAACCAACAAAGCATGTTAATCTATTCAATTTGCTATTTGAAGTCCCGTGAAAGTGCTCACCTCTTTCAACTCCAATGTAAAAATATTTAGAAGGTTTTTAAATTATATACAGCAGTGTACTACTCTTCAATACGATGCAGATCTAGTGTCAAATTCAGCTTGACTGGACATATAACCTTTGAAAACTCCCTTCCATTCGTCTATATAACTTTATGATTTCTGGTTCAACCCTTTAAACTTAAAGGTTTAAGGTGACAAAATTACTTTCACTTGAACCTGCAAGTGACAATTTCTAGCAGATAGGGTACCCATCAGTGTCACTGATGTCTTTTAAAATAGTGAAAATGTTGACCTGTGTTCCCATGAATGTTCCTCCAGCCATCCAGCTTCATGTGAAGAAAGTATATTTCCAAACTGTCTATTACTTTTGATAAAAAAGCAAACCTCCAGGGTACTTGAAGGTTTAGTTTATCAAAACAATTCTTTAAAGATATTCCTGAGGAGGAACCATTTGGGTCATCTGTCTTGATATCACATGTTATCTATTTTTAATTTGACTCTTCACATCCCTTCACATTTTAGCAGGTCTCAGGATAAAAGTTCACATTTCAAATAAATTTACAATTTTTTTGTCTATATTCTAAGGATAGAGATGAACCTTTTTTAAAATTAGATTCACATTAATTATAAACATAAAACATCTTTTAGTTCTTTTGTCAGATACATATTTTAGTATTTTACTATGTGTCTTTAACACACGGTTAGGACTTCATCGGTATGCAAACATCTACAAATTAAAAATGGAAATACAAGCAATAAAAAATGCTCTAAACCTCTGCCGTAGACTTAATATTGTACAAAAAGACTTAGGTATTCTGAAGTAATGTTTCAAATCTTGAGGAACACTTTTTCTATTACTGTAACTGTTTCTTTTTGCTCTGTTGAATTTGAGAGTAGAATCACTTTTGCTACTTAGTAATTAACAGATAAAATCTGTTATAATATGTCATTATTGATCATTGCCAAATAAAAAGCAAGCACCAGATGGTGTGTTTTATGTTAAGCTACAGTGTACATGCATTAGGGCTTCTCTTTTTCTCTCAGGAAAATTGAAATTTACTTTAGAGAGATCCTTTGCACTGTGGAAGCTGCGGAGGAAGAAGCTGTTTTTGCTAGACTAGAATCCATAAAACGTTTTGTTATCATCTCATGCTTTAATGCTCTGTGCTGAGTACCTTAAGAAACAAAATAAGGCATCATTTATTTTCCTCCTCCTCCTCCTCTTCCCTCTCCTTCTCCTCCTTCTCTTCCTCCTCCTCTTTTTACTTTCCAGTTTTCTTCACATTGCTACCATTGAATAATTGCATGGACATTTGAAGCTAAATTATAGTGCTAATTGTCTATCAATTGTTAATAAAATCTTAGAAGATCTATCAGCTATAGAAATTTTTAGACTTTTTATTGACATTCTATCATATTCTGAGAGAAAAGATTCCTCATCCCCCAACAGTGATGTAGTTTTTAAAATTTGTTTGGAATGTTTGTGTTCAAATGCATGGACGCTTAGACTGTTCACCTCTCAACATACCTGTTAATATCCACGCTTTTTTCTGAGGTCCTATGTGCTGAGATGTTTCTCACTACTCTTGATTTATCTTAAGCACTCTTCCACTTGTCCAGTATTGCCAGCTCTACTAGTCGCCTCTCAATTCTTAGTACAGGACCAGCTGTTCCCCACTTTAGAGCTTTCAAACATGCCATTTCCCTTAGCTTTCTGTTTTCCTCAGGTGTATGGTTCCTTCATACTTTTCGATAACATTCTAAGTATCAGGGAGGCCACATCCTTACTCCACTTCCTAGTACAATATGTTCCCTTGCTTTATGCTAGTCTCTAGTATATGTTTATTTTCTGTTAAATTACTGTCTTACTCACAATATTTAAAATCCAGAATGGCAGCGACTGTGTAATCTTTATTCACTAATACATCTATGTGCATCTGAAATTCAATAAATACATATTAATTTTAAATTACCAAAATCAAACATAAAAGAAAATACCATCATGTATGTTTCATATGCAGTCAATACTTAAAAATTAATATTAAAAACTACTACATCCA
>NW_012140525.1:997639-999514 GCF_000956105.1 Propithecus coquereli | reverse complement strand
AATTGAGGAGGAGGAAATACTCCCAAACTCATTCTACAAGGCCTGTATCACCCTGATACCAAAATCAGACAAAGATATAAGAAAAAAATAAAACTATAGGTCAATATCTTTGATAAACATAGACGCAAAAATTCTCAATTAAATACTTGTAAGCTGAATTCAACAATACATTAAAAAGATTATTCATAATTATCAAGTGGGATTCATCCTAGGGATGCAAGGAGGGTTCAACATACACATATCCATCAATGTGATACATCATATCAACAGAACAAAGGAAAAAAGGTATGATAATTTCAATTAATGCAGAAAAATCATTCAATAAAATTCAATATTCCTTCATGATAAAAACTCAAAAAAACTGGGTATAGAAGGAATTTACCTCAACAAGATAAAAGCCATATATGACAGACCCACAGCAAGTATCATACTGAATGGGGAAAAACTGAAAACCTTTCCTCTAAGATCTGGAACAAGACAAAGATGCCCACTTTTACCACTGTTATTTAACATAGTACTAGATGTTCTAGCTAGAGCAATCAGACAAGAGAAAGAAATAAAGGGCAAATTGCAACGACAATGGGGTGTCATCTCACCCTAGTTAAAATGGCTTTTATCAAAAAGACAGGCAATAACGAATGCTGGTGAAAATGTAGAGAAAGGAGAACCTTCATACACTGTTGGTAGGAATGTAAATTAGTGCAACCACTATGGTGAACGGAGTGTACAGGTTCCTCAAAAAACTGAAAATAGAACTACCCTGCAATGGCACTGCTGGGTATATATCCAGAGGAGGGGAAATAAGTATATTTAAAAGCTATTTGCACTCCCATGTTTATTTCAGAACTATTCACAATAGCCAAGATTTGGAATCAACCTAAGTATCCAACAATGGATAAATGGATTAAAAAATACATAATGGAATATTATGTAGCCACATAAATGAATAATATCCTGCCATTTGCAACAACATGCATGGAACTGGAGAATATTATGTTAAGTGAAATAAGCCAAGCAAAGAAAGACAAATCTCACATGTTCTCACTCATATATTGAAGCTAAATATTAAAAACAACAGATCTCGTGGAGACAGAGAGTAGAATGATGGCTACCAGAAGCTGGGACGCGGTAGCATGGAGGGGAGATGAAATGGGGCTGGCTAATGGGTGTGAAAATATATTTAGATAGTTAGATAGAATGAGCAATCTTTGATAGCACAACAGAGTGACTATAATCAGCAATAAGTTAGGGTATACTTTAAAATAACTAAATTCGTAATTGGAGTGTTTCCAACACAAAGAAATGGTAAATGCTTGAGGTGATTGATATCCCAATTACCCTGACTTGAGTAAGGGCATTCACATTGTATGCCTGTATCAAAACATCACATCTAGCCAATTAAGGTATACAATTATTAATATGTACCTATAGTAGTTAAAAAGAAAAAAAAATCACGAATTAAAAATATAAGCATTCCATTCAGAAATCATTTCCCTGTAAATTCCCCAAGGTGTTAGTCAAATTATTGATACTTAGAGAAGAGGCAATAAAATCCAGAAGTGAGACATAAAAAATAAAGATTAATGTCAAGCCTTTTATATCCTTCTTTAGTCCACTGTTTCACAAAGTATGTTCAGATATATAAATCTCTACTGATTCTCCTTAGAAATGTATTCTGTCTTCAAATAAGTTTGGTGAATGCTGCCTATGAAATGCTCTTTATGAATATTCACAATTCCGTGTCTGCTAAGAAATACACAGTTGGCAGAAAGTTTCATATTAACCTAGTTTACTGTTTTCATTTCTTGTCAAAATATTGTGAATTCCAGAAGTATTTCTGCATGAAGTGTACTGAAAAAATCCTTACTTAAAGCG
>NW_012140525.1:986568-989319 GCF_000956105.1 Propithecus coquereli | reverse complement strand
TAGATTTCTGTTCATACCGTTGGATTAATTCTTACTGTTTTATCTCTCGAGCCATTGTGGAATCAGCATTCTGGACTTTAATTCTTGAGTGATTTTACTTTGATGGGTGTCTATTGCACTGTTCAGTGTATAATGCAGGTCTGAGTATTTCCTGCAGGGCAGGTCTTGTCCTCACAAATTCCATCAGTAATTGCTTGTCTGGGAAAGTCTTTATTTCTCCCTCATAGACAAAGCTTAGGTTTTCCAGGTAATGAATTCTAGGTTGGCCATTATTCTGTTTTGGAAGATTGAGGATAGGTCCTCAGTTCCTTCTGCCTTGTAAGGTTTCATTTGAGAAGTCTGCAGTTAGTCTGATAAGTTTTCCTTTGTAGGTTATCTGCCTTTTTCACCTTTTGCTTGAAGGATTGCCTCTTTCATGTTTACTTTGGCCAGCCTAATAACTATGTGACATGGTGACTGCCTAAAATTAAGAAGAAAAATATCAAACAACCCCCCATTAAAAAGTGGGCAAAGGACATGAACTGAAACTTTTCAAAAGAAGACAGAATAATAGCCAGAAAACATATAAAAAAGTGCTCAACATCTCTAATCATTAGGGAAATGCAAATCAAAACCATAATGAGATATCACCTAACTCCAGTGAGAATGGCCTTTATCAAAAAGTCCCTAAACAACAAATGCTGGCATGAATGTGAAGAGATAGGAACACTCTTACACTGTTGGTGGGACTGCAAATTAGTACAACCCTTGTGGAAAGTAATTCGGAGATATCTCAAAGAGCTAAAAATAGAAATAGCATTTGATCCAGCAATCCCACTACTAGGCATCTACCCAAAGGAAAAAAAGACATTATATAATAAAGAAATCTGCACTCAAATGTTTATGGCAGCACAATTTGAGATGTGAAAATTGCAAAGATGTGGAAACAACCCAAGTGCCCATCAATACATGAGTGGATTAATAAAATGTGGTATATGTATACCATGGACGACTACTCAACTACAAAAAACAGTGGTGAACTAGCACCTCTTATATGATCCTGGATAGATCTTGAGCCCATCCTTTCAAGTAGGTATCACAAGAATGGGAAAATAAGCCCCACATGTACTCGCCATCAAATTGGTACTAACTGATGAACACTAGGGTGCTCACATGGAAGTAATATTTATTGGGTACTGGTCAGGTGTGGGGGAGGTAGTGTGGGAGGGGATAAACTTACAACTAATGAATGCAAAGCACTCTGTATGGGAGAAGGGCGCCTTGTAGCCCTGGCTTGGGTGAGGCAAAGGCATTATATGTAAGCAAAATGTTGGTACCCCATAATATTCTGAAATAAATAGATAAATAAGAAAGTATTGTAGAAAAAAAGAAAATATATTTTGCTATAACATATTTCTTTAACTAAAATGTTTTCACATTTAATTCTATCGTATTTTGAAAGGAAAGAATACAGATAAATTAACATTTACCTTTCTAAATATACTAATGAAAGTATCTAAAGATAATGAAATTATCACTTTTCCTTGATAACATTATATTAAATATTAATATTCTGGTAGATGTAGAATACGTTATTTTTGAAATAAATATTTTTGCATTAGAGTGAGATATCTTACTAAATTCCCACAGGAGACACTTTTATTTCTAATACTATACTGGATATACCTTGCATCTATAATGCCAAAAGTTTTACCACCATGCTGATAGGTCTAGGGATTACATGCATAAAATATATCATGCAATCTGTATGTACATATATTCTAAGTGAATACTAAAAGAAATTAGCTTAGAAGCTTCATATGATCAAATATAAAAATAAAATTAACAAAGATGATTTTGCTTGAATGTTCTAAGTTCGAGAAGATAAAAATACTTCCAATATTTGAACACTTTCAAAAGAACTCTCAAATGAACTTTAAAAAGAACACCTTGGAATATTTAATTGAATACCTTATGAAAATGTGACCTCAGAATTGGTAACACTGACTTTGAACACATCATCAATTCTTTCAAGAATGGCCTTAGGGACTTGATGCATTTTAAGTGGGGTGCAAACATTCAGGATCAAGTCCTTAAATTTGCATATTTCTAAACTAAATTTTTTTTCCATTTATCTAAAATTTCCAGACTCTAGAGGAATTCCTTCCTGTAGAAATTTAAATTAACAAACTAAGTTATAAATTTTAAGCTGGTGGTGGGGATAGATGTAAGCAGGGAGGTGAAAGTAACATTTTTCCTGAATAAGGCAACTACATATATATCTGGAATGGTTCTTTGTCCAAATGACACATCAGAATGTTGTTTGATGAACAACAGAATTAATACAAAGGAATTGGACTTTATTTTGGAATGTTTCAAGTTTCCTAGATGAATTTGAATTCTTTACTGTATGAAAGGCTACAGAATAGAAAGAAAAGAGGGCATCATTTTAAATATGCAATTTAAGATCATGGCCAGCCAAGATCTGTCACTAATTCTGTGGATTTATCTTCAGTATATTTATCTGTAAAATTATAATAAACACTGATAATCCCTACCTCAAAAGATACTATGAGGAAGGTATGAGTTAAATGCTTTGTACAAAGTCTCAAGTATATAAAATGTGTTAGTTGTTTTGACTGATGTCTAGAATGAAAACCATGATAAGTGTTGGAAAGATATTTAAAACTGCTTTTCTCTAACTCACTGCTATTCCATAGAATATTCCGTGTAGATGAAAATGTTCACTACCTGTTATATCCAATATGGTAA
>NW_012140525.1:980530-983073 GCF_000956105.1 Propithecus coquereli | reverse complement strand
AAATTGAAGTTGGATTTTTATCTTTTGGAAGGATGCTCTGTTTTTTTGCTTAACATTACTCCTAGGATTTAGCATTTCAGCTTCTTGGCTAAAACCTATGGAATTAAGAAGGCTTTGTCCAGTTCTTCCCCTGTACCTAATTTCATGTACTCTGTTAAAAATTATTTTCAGCTCATTAACATGTCAGCCATCTGCCATGCATAGACAAATGCCTGCTGGGGAAAAGCAGTACCAAATCCTAAGTACACATACATGCATTCCTATTATGAATCTATGCCTTACAATTCCTTACTTTTCTGGAAGATGTCCGTTGTCTTCACATATATACATACAGATATATGCACACTCAATATATATGTGATTTTAAAATATTCTATTTTTTTATTTCAGCATATTATAGGGGTACAAATGTTCAGATTACCTATATTGCCTTTGCCCCGCCCAAGTCAGAGCTTCAAGCCTGTCCATCCCCCAGACAGTGTGCAACACACCCGTTAGGTGTGAATATACCCATCCCCTACCCCCCCAACCTATTTGTTTTTAAGGGATAATTATTCCAAGCTATTATGCCACTACTTCTACTTTGAGAAACATAAAACCTCCTCATTATATCCAAATACTGAATATCGCATTTTCACTCAATGACAAGTGTCAATTAAAATCTCCATCCTTCCCAATAAAGCCTAATTTCACTTACTTTCACTTCCTCTTTCCTCTCCTGTTGTTACTAACCATCTAGGATGTTGGATCAAGATCATTTAAATGACATATATTAAAATAAACATTTTTTTGTAGATGTATCATAAACTTGATGGTTTTGGGTTATTTGGATGGAAAGAGAGGAGAGTCCCCATCACAGTATCTGCCTCACTTTTCAGAAATGTTCTTTCGTAGGTCTTTGGACTAAGGCTTCTTTCTATAATCACATTCTGTCTGCTGTTGATCATTCAGGGGTTCATCATGGTTTCTAGTTGACTGAGGATACTTGCTGTTTTACAGAGAAACCACAGAATATTTAAAAATGTAGGTTTGGGTTTTTTTTTTTTCTGGATTGAGGAGTGGCTAAAACTCATGCCCATCATAAACCAGAACATTCTCAGTGTATAATTTTAAACATTACTTTTTTATTTATCATTTACCATAAACTAAAGAAGCTTGAACATTCAACTGTTTTAATCATTGCTTTGCATATAAAATGCATTTTTGACCAAAGATAGGGCTCCATTTAAACATTGAATATAATTTTCATACATCGAATAGAAGAACAAGTTCTTCTGTACTTGTGAAATGTAAAGTCGATTCACCTATGCTGATTAAATATGTCCATCTGAAACATTTTGATTCCCATTTACCGTGATAACACACCGTGTAGACCTGTGGTCCCCAATGCCTGGACCATGGATCAGTACCGGTTAGTGCCCTGCTAGAAGCAGGCTGCACAGCAGGAGGTGTGCATTGGTGAGTGAGCGGAAGCTTCATCTGTATTTATAGCCACCCCTCATTGTTCACATCACGGCATAAGCTCTACCTCCTGTGAGATCATCAGCAGCATTAGGTTCTCATAGGAACACGAACCCTACCGCAAACTGCGCGCGAGAGATCTAGGTTGAATGCTCCTTATGAAAATCTAATGCCTGATGATCTGAATTGGAGCTGAAGGCAGTGATGCTAGCTAGTGCTGAGGAGCAGCTGCAAATACAGATTATCATTAACAGAGAGGTTTGACTGCATGAATAATGCAATGTGCTTGAATCATCCCGAAACCATCCCCCACCAACGACCCCAGTCGGTGGAAAAATTATCTTCCATGAAACCAGTCCATGGTACCAAAAAGATCGGGGACCGCTGGTGTAGACAACAGTACTATTTCTGCATGTATGTTATTTAGTATGTGAGGTTTGTTAAACACTTTAGATACTGTTTATAACAGTCTGTCTAAGTCCTAATGATGAAATCCTGGGATTTACAAATGCTATTAGAAAAGAATATAGAATTATTGGTATTACAAAGTACTACTTTCCTTTTTTTACACATTTAGTACAAAAAGAAACTCTTTTAAGTTTTCTATAAAATTTTGATCATTTTAGATTTGGCATTATCACTGAACACAATTTGAATTATCTCAGATTCTAAACTTGATATAAGAGTCTCCCCAAAATTAAAAGTAAGACTCTCGAATACAGAATCCCAGCTTTTGTGGGACAATACAGTATGTACTTGATGAACATACATATATAAAAGCAATCTGGTTACTTGATTGGAGTGTTGCTACAGAAAAAACTCGATAAATTTATATTAAATAATACTTTTTTTGATTTATTATAATAAATATGTTGTCATTTTGCAGAAGACATGTTATAAGGAGAAAATTTTAGTTATTTTTTAGGGAAATAAGGCACTTTACTGTTCACCATAAAATTATTGACTGCATTCCATAAACTGAGTATACATTTTGTGTTTATTATTGCTTTAAGTGATCACAACCACAAACTTTTTGAAAACATCTTATAATACAGGTATTCATTATATTATATATTTATGTA
>NW_012140525.1:977089-979456 GCF_000956105.1 Propithecus coquereli | reverse complement strand
CATATGCTTTTCAGAAATTAAAAGTCTGAGTATTATCTAGACTTAAAATTGAGGACCATATTCAGTCCACACACCCACTTATATCTCTTATTATACCTCCTACAATCATCTGTTTAAGTAGATTATATTTGGTTGCTGGCTTTTTATATAACATTTAGAACAATCCTTGAATTATCATTGTAACAACCAGCGCCAGATGTTCTATGTACTTTTTTGGGCATGTAAGAATCTCATTGAGCTCATTAAACTCTGGGCCAAAATGCTCCTTTTTTTACCATGAAAGTGATTCATCTTGCCAGGCCATTAAACGCTAACAATGATTTCAACAGGTAGAGAGTTTCAGTTATAGATCACTTTATTCAGCCGTAATTGTTCCTCCGTGATTTGAACTTGTTCTTGAAATTTCTAAATCAATATTTGAAGAGATGTGGACAACGAAATGTAGGATATTTGTGTTTGCTTCATTAAAACCAAAGTATTCAATCAAAATGCTACTTTACGTTTACTGTTTTCTCCTTCACACGTGCATTTTATCAGGTGAATTTGGAAGATAACTCTTGTTAGCAAGTACACTGCGGATTTCAAAAACCATGGAGATTTCAGAAGTTCTTTCCAGATGCAGCAGATTTTCCCATTTAAAACATGTAATTCGTTTTTGTTTCAAAGTAGTAAACATATGCATAAGATGGAAATATACTCAATGTACCAGCTTTACCTGTATGTTTTAGGTAATTGTAAAAATGTAAAACCATCCACATGATATGATGGATTGAGAGAAGGAAGGACGAACAAAAAGTTTTACTGCTTTAAATCACAGAGCTTCTCACTACCTTTATAGCATTTTGAGACTAGTGAGAAAAAAAAAACAAAAACCAACATTGTGAATTCAGTGGTGTCTAAAGTATATTATATATGACTGCGTGACAGAGAATTCTGATTGAAAGTATGCCAGTTCCAAAAAATAGAAGTACGGGCACACCTATTATTTTGCATGGCAGATTCATGCATATTTATTTGGATTTTTTCTAACTTTCAGATCTTTGGAATCAAGTAAAAACATGATCAGAAACTTTTTTATGAGGTGACTAGTTTGACTCTAGGCAGCAGAATACAGAGGCTCAATTCTCTTGATCAGATAGAATCTCTCGATTAAAAAAATACATTCAGTAGGCAAACAAGATATTTATTTAAAATGAATAAAGACTTTAAAATAGCATTTCTTTGTGTATGAATCAGAAATAAATTGGTATTGGGATGTGGAATCTGCCCTTCTGCAATATGGTGCTATGTTTGCAGTTGCTGAAGAGGTCACACTGGCAATTCTATAGCCCTAATTGGTTTGGATTGGAAAGGAAAAAGAGGAAATACTGAACCAAACAACAGGGGCCCTTAGGACAGTCCTCATCAAAGTTACCATCATCTCTTTCTGGAAATAAGACTCAAGTCCTTATAAATATATAGGAGACTATTTTATTTAATACAATCTATATAAGATGTTGGGGTTTCCTTTACCTTTGTAATTAGGGAGGATTCATCTTTATGATAAATACAGGAAGAATACTTTGGTTAAGGCAGTCACCATTCTGAGGCATTAACTTTCTTACGAAATAAGCAAACATTTGAATTCTTTCCATGTCCTGTGTCTGCTTCCTTTTTTTATGGCAGTTGCTTTTTACCAGAGTTTCTTTCTAACTGCTGTTTTTCCTCTTTCATATCCTGTAGGGAAAAAGAAAACAAGCTTATATTTCACTTTCAGCTTGGAGGAGAAAAAGTATTAGCCCCAAACAAAAATATTGACAGTCGAGAGGTCCAGAGAAGATCAGTAAGCCAGAGCTGTGAAAGACATAAATAAGACTTTTTTTATTTTGACCCAATGGATGTAGGCAGAAAGATGCAGTACAAGCTACATGCTCAGTTTTATTTTCCTGAAGGTGAAATTTCTTAAGATGACTAACAGAATTTTTTTGTTGTTGTTTTGTTTTCTCATCAGTTCTTTTATTATCAGTTAGTTGTATTCAACAGGCTTCCTCCTTTATGTTAGATCTCACTGGGGAAGCAGCAGTAACGATACGATTATCTGGGGAATAAAAAGAAGTGGAACATTTCAAGGATTACTTGACGAATTATCTCTGTCTTACATGAAGACCATGTTTTTGCAAATTAACATCCAATAGAGATGTGGGTACATAGTTGATCAGTATTTGCTTGGAGTTTATTTAAAACAAACAAACAAACAAATATCCTGAAGCACAAAGTAATTTGGAGAGAACTTAAATGATGTGATGATTCTTTCAAAGTTGCTTAACACATTGACTGCCACACTAGGAAAAAAAATTTTTTTTCCTCGGGGACATGGTGTTTTATTAC
>NW_012140525.1:976454-977039 GCF_000956105.1 Propithecus coquereli | reverse complement strand
TGACTGCATTCCATAAACTGAGTATACATTTTGTTGATTTGTAAAGCTTCTTGAATGTATGCGTTGATGTCTTCCTGTAATTTTTGGTTTGGGTCCTGCTATTGCCTCTTCAAGCATTGCCCCTGTCTCATTCTATTTTTTCTCTCCTGGATGTAGTTTACACACTGGTTAGACTTTTTGCCATATTCCATGTTTTGTTATTTTCTGTATTTTCCATCCTATTATTTCTCTGTGTTTTATTCTGGATATCATTTTTTAATCTGTCTTTTAATCCTAATTATCTTTTCAAATGTGTCTAATATTCTGTAAACAATTATATATGATACTTAATTTCATTTATTATATTTTCAATTCTCAAATCTCCATGTTTCCTTTTTCTCATTTTAAAGTACTCTGATAAAATTATTAATGTCATCATTTAATTTCTCCAACACATGTACTATCCTCATTTTAAAGTCTGTGACTGAAATTGTCATTATTTGTACCTGTGTAGTTTCTTTACATGCTCTGATTTCTCTCATGGTTTATAGTTACATATTTTAAATTCCTTATGTGTTGGAAATTATAAATAAAAAACTTAAAGAT
>NW_012140525.1:971848-973408 GCF_000956105.1 Propithecus coquereli | reverse complement strand
AGTTTATTAATATTTGGTTCATTTCTATATTTAAATTATTTTTCTACTTGTACTCTTTATTTCCACCTCATGTATCAGCGGAATACATATTGTCTGTATCTAGTGGTGAAATTTAGTATTTAGAAGTTTCTCTTGATAGAACTCAGGGATTTTCTACTAAGAGTAGAAGTAGGGGGGAAGAGAAAATACAAGGGAGGCATCAAGGGATGTATAGATGGAGCACAGAGGATGTGTTGAGCAGTGGAAATATTCTATGTGATATTATAAAGGCAGATACCTGTCTTTATACATGTGTCCAAACCCATGGATTGTACAACACAGAGAGAGAACCTTAATGTAAACTATTGACTTTGAGTGATTATGATGTGTTAACGTAGGTTCATCAATTGTAACAAATGTACCACTCTTGTGGGGGATGCATGTATAGGGGCAGGAGGTATATAGGATGTCTCTGCACCTTCCTTTCAATTTTTCTGTGAACCCCAAACTGCTCTAAAAATAGTTTTATAAAATGAAATAGAGAAGTAAGAAAGGTGGAATTGTCACTGGAATCGCACCACGTTATACCACAATGGCTGATGTAGTGGCAGAATAGAGTTTAATAAGAATACCGGTTGTATACCTACTTCAAGCTAGGTATTTTACATAAATCATCTCATTTAATCTTCTCAACAATCCAGTGATACAAGGACTAGTTACCTGCCTTTTGTGGCAGAAGAAGCTGATATTCTTCAGCTTGGAACCCAGGCTATCTGATTCAAAAGCTTGCACTGTCGACTATTAGTGCTTCTAGCAAGATACCTCACTACATTCAAGGAAGAGCAGAAACAAGTGCAAAAGTTAGTAGTTCTTGCCCAGGTTTCTATTTGGACTGCTGGTTTATACTGACATCATAAATCCTGGGATGGAAATAATGTTGAAAAAGTCCCCTAATCCATTCACCTTGTCTTAAACTTTCCTGAAAGATGATTAGCTACCTTAATTCTTACCCCTTGAAAGGAAAGCACAGCTTCCGTCTGTCCTTTATTCCTGGATTTAACAATCCCTACTGCAGGAAATCTCATCTTTTTTATGGCATAAATCCCACTCAATGCTATTTAAGCTTGTTGCCTTTTGCTCAGCTTCTTGAGAACATAGCGATGTCTAAATAACAGAATTCCCTATACTTCGAAACAGATACTAAAAACATCTCTTCTTCAAACTATATAATATGTATGCTTTTAACTTTTATTAAATCATTTATTTTTCAACAATATTGTTGTCTGTTAGCTTTCTTCTTGGCATTAGAGTTCTTTTCCTTCTTTTTTTATTAAAGGACTCATATTAGGGAGCTCTAGAGGGATTTTGACCTTGATTTTGCTAGCTTCTCTAGGGAACCTTCGTTTAAATCCTTTAAAAAAATTCCACAGCTGCCCTGTGGTCTTTATCAATAATGTTGAAACACTGTGAGCAACTCCTTGTATTTTTTCCCCTTTATGTTATTCTTTTCCAATCACTTGATTTCTTTTAAGGACTTAATCAAATGAGTATGGATATAGCAACTCTTGGTGGGTAAAGAAG
>NW_012140525.1:966596-967410 GCF_000956105.1 Propithecus coquereli | reverse complement strand
TAGTAAATATTGAATTATTTTGCCTATATTAATAACTCAGTTAACAGTCTAAATATAATTAAATTTGTAACCTCCCAATCACCACGGAATGTATTAAAATTAGTATTTCTTTTCTGACTTTATTGTGTTAAAGTTTTGTTATACAGTAAAAATATGTAGTCAGAATCTATACCCACCGAATCCCCATGTTCTGAGGGCATTGATTCTCTGCTAGACTATGCCCAATGGGTCAGTGTGGTAACACAGTGACATAGATTAAGTGCCATAGATTAAGACATAGCAATGGACTGGTAAGAAACCTATTAACATTGTCCAAAAGACTTTGAGGAAGCATTTAATTCCTATGTATTCACATCTATGGAAAATGTTGCAATCTTCTCTTCATTTTAACAAAACATTGAACTTTTAAACAGATACTAGCTTGCCCTCGTTATATTATTTGTATAGACATCAAATAGTATATAGTCAGATATATTTAGTTTGTGCAAAAACTTGAGGTATTCCGATAGAACAAGGAAGTAGAGCATATGGAAGACATCCATTATATACAGCACATTCAGTCAGTTAGATATATTTTGTCTATGTATTTTATATCGACATTTTGTACGTGAGACACAGAAACACTCATAGAAGTCACTTAATGCTATCCAAGTGGTACACTAAAGGAGACAAACTAAAAAATCCCTGTGGTAGCTGAGTTTAGTGCCTTTGGATAGCAGATGGAATTTCTTTTATGATTGTGAATGGAATTTCCATTTGAGTATATTATTTAGGAGAAAAAAAAATTTTTCATAAAGGATAATTTTAATTTTGA
>NW_012140525.1:964566-965666 GCF_000956105.1 Propithecus coquereli | reverse complement strand
TATTATTGGAAAACATTGACATTTTTATTTTTCTAAAAATTTCATTTAAAATGTGAGTTTATAATAAATATAATTAATAGACCACTAATTCTATACTGGGCAGACATTTTACTTTTAAGCTTACCATTCATTAATCAACCATGTTAAAATAATGTAATTTTAGTGACACACATGTACATGAGTGTCTTCAAAATTATACTTACATGTATTCTTCCTTTTACTATCTTTCAATGTGTCACTATTGTTGTACTTTAAATAATAGTTCAAGTTATCAAATACCCTAAGGCAATGATATTTTCAGTCAGTTTAAGATATATTCCTACTTAAAACATACTTGTAATGAATTCCACACCTGCATAGCTGAAAGGCATTTTATGTATCATTTCTCCAGGGTATTTTAGGTCTAGAGATTATAATGCAGCAATTAAAGCAAGGTTTGTAGTAGCATTCTCATTATCTGAACAGAACTCCATGCCCTGAAATTGACAGAAAATGTTTAATTCTAGACATTTAAGGAATATTTGCATTAGTAAAAGTGAAAACATACAGTAGGTCATATTACTTTCAAAGAGATTAAAGAATGTATAATGTCAGAGAAACTCAGAGAACTTCCTTATTACAAGAAAAGGAAGTAGGAGTCTCTTACATAGAGCTTTCGAATGACTGTGCAGTGTTAATCCGGCATGTGAGAAAAGAGATTAACTGATGGGACTGACAGCATGAAGCTGCCAGGAAAGTAACCATGCTATTTCCTGATCCTAGTACTACTCATCAATGTCAAATTATAAGTTATAACATCCTAAGAGAGACAAGGGGATTGCAAAATGCTAAGATGAAGATAGTGGGAAAAAAGTCTTGATTAACACTTGATTTTGATATTATCTCTGTAAGAAAAACAAGTCATGTCTTTCTAAATTCCCAGATTGCAGAAATAGGCTTCTCATTATTGTAACTACAATATTATTACATACCTCATTATGTGATTGCAATTTCAAAACTTCAGTGCTCAACTGGGTGAAAGTGGCACCTTGTAACATTTGTTAGAGAAACTAAAACTAAATCAACTTAATAATAAAAGCAAATAATAGTGTAACATTTTA
>NW_012140525.1:963734-964516 GCF_000956105.1 Propithecus coquereli | reverse complement strand
ATAGAAGTTACTAGTAAATATTGAATTATTTTGCCTATATTAATAACTCAGTTAACAGTCTAAATATAATTAAATTTGTAACCTCCCAATCACCATGGAATGTATTAAAATTAGTATTTCTTTTCTGACTTTATTGTGTTAAAGTTTTGTTATACAATAAAAATATTTAGGCAGAATCTATATCCACCGAATCCCCATGTTCTGAGGGCATTGATTCTCTGCTAGACTATGCCCAATGGGTCAGTGTGGTAACACAGTGACATAGATTAAGTGACATAGATTAAGACATAGCAATGGACTGGTAAGAAACCTATTAACATTGTCCAAAAGACTTTGAGGAAGCATTTAATTCCTATGTATTCACATCTGTGGAAAATGTTACAACTTTCTCTTCATTTTAACAAAACATTGAACTTTTAGACAGATACTAGCTTGCCCTCATTATATTATTTGTGTAGACATCAAATAGTATATAGTCAGATATATTTAGTTTGTGCAAAAACTTGAGGTATTCCGATAGAACAAGGAAGTAGAGCATATGGAGGACATCCATTATATACAGCACATTCAGTCAGTTGGATATATTTTGTCTATGTATTTTATATCGACATTTTGTACGTGAGACACAGAAACACTCATAGAAGTCACTTAATGCTATCCAAGTGGCACACTAAAGGAGACAAACTAAAAAATCCCTGTGGTAGCTGAGCTTAGTGCCTTTGGATAGCAGATGGAATTTCTTTTATGATTGTGAATGGAATTTCCATTTGAGTATATTATTT
>NW_012140525.1:960475-961013 GCF_000956105.1 Propithecus coquereli | reverse complement strand
ATTGCAAAATGCTAAGATGAAGATAGTGGGAAAAAAGTCTTGATTAACACTTGATTTTGATATTATCTCTGTAAGAAAAACAAGTCATGTCTTTCGAAATTCCCGGATTGCAGAAATAGGCTTCTCATTATTGTAACTACAATATTATTACATACCTCATTATGTGATTGCAATTTCAAAACTTCAGTGCTTAACTGGGTGAAAGTGGCACCTTGTAACATTTGTTAGAGAAACTAAAACTAAATCAACTTAATAATAAAAGCAAATAATAGTGTAACACTTTACAGCACTCTCACTCTAGATATTTAATTTTGCCTCATAATAAGCCTCTCAATAGTTAAGACAGGTTGTCTCCATTTTTTTTTTGTTGTTAAGAAGCTAAGGCTTACAGCTATTAAATATCTTCCCTAAGGTTATTAATAAGTTGTAAAAATTGGTCTCAAATATAAGTCTTCTCAGTTCCAGTTATATAATTTTTCTTTTATATCACCTGAGTAGACTCTTAAATGAGATTACCTACAAGCATCTAAAGTTGGAT
>NW_012140525.1:955927-957395 GCF_000956105.1 Propithecus coquereli | reverse complement strand
GCTCCTTCCAAATGAATAAGTCAGTCACAGAGATTGAGCAGAAAATAAAGAAAAAAGAAACAAGCTTACAAGAAATGTGGGATTATGTGAAAAAACCAAACCTGCGTGTCATCGGTGTTCTGGAAAATGAAGAAGAAACCACGCAAGGGCTGGATAACCTATTTGAAGATTTAATAGAGGAGAATTTCCCAGGCTTTGCTAAAAATCTAGATATACAGATACAAGAAGCGCAGTGGACCCCAGGGAGATTCAATGCAAATAGAAAGACACCACATCATGCAGTCATCAGATTGACTAAAATATCGACTAAGGAGGCCCTACTACGAGCTGTCAGGCGAAAGGAACAAGTAACATACAAAGGAAAGCCTATCAGAATAATTTCAGACTTCTCAACCGAGACCCTACAAGCAAGAAGAGCCTGGGGCCCCATTCTCACTCTTCTGAAACAGAATAATGCCCAGCCTAGAGTTCTGTACCGTGCAAAACTAAGTTTTATATATGAAGGAGAAATAAAGACATTCTCAGACAAACAAAGTCTAGGAATTCACCAAGACAAGAACAGTTCTCCAAGAAGTACTCAAAGCAGAATTACACAAGGACCAGCACGATAAACATTCACGAATGTAAAACCACTCAAAAGCTAAAGATCAAAGGCTAGAATCCACAATGGCTCAAGAGAGAACAAAGGAACAAAAAGCAACTCAACAGTTTGATACCCCATTTATCAGTTCTTTCAATAAATGTGAATGGCTTGAACTCCCCTCTTAAGAGACTCAGGCTGGCCGAATGGCTAAAAAAATACAAGCCAGGTATCTACTGTCTTGAGGAAACGCATCTAACCTGCAAGGATGCATTTAGACTCAAGGTAAAGGGGTGGAAATCAATATTTCAAGCACATGAAAGCCAAAAGAAGGCTGGTGTAGCAGTTTTGATCTCAGATAACTTAGTTTTTAAATCAACAAAAGTAATGAAAGACAAAGAGGGCCACTATATAATGGTGAAGGGTACAGTTCAACAAGAAGACATAACAATTGTAAATATGCATGCGCCCAACCTAGGTGAACCCAGATTCATAAGCAAACTTTACTTAACCTAAATAAGTTGATGAACAACAACACTATTATAGTTGGAGATTTCAACACCCCACTGACAGCACAGGACAGATCCTCCAAACAGAAAATTAACAAGGAAACTATGAACTTAAACAGAACCCTAGAACAAATGGGCCTCATTGACATTTACAGGATATTTTACCCAAAAACCACAGAATATACGTTCTTCTCATCAGCTGATGGGACATTCTCTAAGATTGACCATATTCTAGGACACAAGAATGCCTCAAAAAAATTAAAAAAATAGAAATTATACCATGCATCTTCTCAGATCACAGTGCAATAAAAATAGAAATCAACCCCAGCAGAAACTCTCATCTCTATACAAAGTCATGGAAATTAAACTACTCACTGCT
>NW_012140525.1:948456-949919 GCF_000956105.1 Propithecus coquereli | reverse complement strand
CACCTTCTTGACAATGTTCTTTGAAGCATCAAAGTTTTAAATTTTGATGAAGTTCACCTTTTTTGTTTATTCTTCTTGTTGCTTATGCTTTCAGTGTTATATATGTAAGGGTGGTCAAAAGACCCCCACAGACAGCCCTGGGCCCCTTCCCTGTTGGCTTGCAGCGGGGGCCAGACCGCATCCTGTTATGACTGACAAGAACAGCTACTCTGGCTGAACACCCTGAGCTCGTTTTCCTGCTCTACCCGGCTGCTGCAGGCAAAGTACTCAGGCTTCAAATGACCACATCCTACCTGAATGTTCCAAGACCCCCTTTTTTTACCCCACATATAAAAACCCTGCCTTAGTCCTAGGCTGTGCGACTTCTCAGGCCCTGACCTTAAGACCCGTGAACCCTGCCCGGGAGCACTTAATAAAAGCCACTTGTTTAGCCATAACTTGTGTCCACTGGTCTCTCCGCCACCGAAAACCTTACAATATCTAAGAACCCATTACTTAATCCAAGGTTGTTAGGTTTACCTTTCTGCTTTCTTCTAAGAGTTTCATAGTTTTAGTACTTATATTTAAATATTATATCCATTTTAGTTCATTTTTGTATATAATATAAAGTAGGAATACAATTTCCTTCTTTGTGTTGTCCCAGCACCATTTGCTGAAAGAATCTTTCCTCACTGGAAAAGCTGGCATGAAATTAAAGGAAGTTTGTGAGAGTAAAAAATAAAATCATACATGAATTATATAATTAATGTGAAAGAGGAATATATTAAGAGGCTGTACTGAAACTTCAAAAAAACATTTTGGCACTGCATCTGTCCATTATTTCCACCATTGGAATAATTGCTACTTGTGTACATAAACCAAATGTTTCTGAACCCACATTTCCTCAACTGTTCTACATGTTGACATCATTCTTGATTTGTAAGTGCTATGCCAGTTTTAAGTCAATACCCTTATGGACCACTGAAATGCATTTGGAGGTCTTGGTGCATCAATTTGTTGCATGTTTACTAGGCGCATATGTCATATATATGACTATAATAGTGATTAGAAATAGTGATAAGCATGCTTATAAATGTATATACTTAAAATATAAAGGAAGGAAAATAAAATGTGTCAAAACACATCTTTCCTGGAAAGGTGTTTTGTGTTTTCTCTTTATCATATAACTCTTCATGGAATTAGAGATTAAGATACAGAATATGGAAGAAGAAACTTGAATACATAAAGTTGTAATCACATACTCTAATTTTCTATAATAGACCACATTGCTAACTGGCAGAGATGTTAGAATTTCACTCAAGATGATGAAGAATGATCATAATAGTCTCTAAATGGGCAATGTTAACCAGAAGATGAATGTTTTGTACCTGAGAAAACAATGTATTAGCATTAATGAGTACTAAATGAATAAATGTAATAAATTAAGGGAAGGTATAGTCCAGTGGGAAAGAAATAAAATAAAA
>NW_012140525.1:947172-948406 GCF_000956105.1 Propithecus coquereli | reverse complement strand
GACCCTGGTAGCCACTTATCTACTTTCCATCTCTATGGATTTGCCTATTTTGGACATTTAATATAAATAAAAGCATACAATATGTGGCCTTTTATGTCTAGTTTCTTTTGCTTAGCATAACTATTTCAAGGTTCATTTATGTTGAAGCATTGTCAGTGGTTCATTAATATCTATGACCAAATAATATCACATTGTGCCAATATACCACATTCTTGTATACATTCATCAGTTGATAGACACTCATATTTTTCTACTTTTTGGCTATTATGAATACTACTGTTATCAATATTTTTCCCAAGTTTTTGTGTAGTTATGTATTTTCATTTCTCTTGGGTATATACCTAGGAATGGAATTGCTGGTTCAGATAGTAACACTATGCTCAACATTTTGAGGAATTGCAAAACTCTTTTTTATGGTGACTGCACCATTTTACATTCTCACCAGCACTGTAGGAGGATTACAGTTTCGCCATCTACTGGTTACATCACTTTGCTAGGGCTGTTGTAACAAAGTACCACAAACTGGGTGACTTAAACAAAAGAAATTTATTGTCTCACAGTTCTGCGGCCTGAAAGTCCAAGATCAGGATGTCTCCAAGGTTAATTCCTTCTGAGGGCTGTGAGAGAGTCCTGTTCCATGTCACTCTCACAAATTCTGGTCATTTGCTGGCAATCTTTGGTGTTTTGGGGGTTACAGATACATCACTCTGATCTCTGCCTTCATTATCACATGAACATGTTCTCCTTGTGTTCATGTGGATCTCTGTGTTCAAATTTCCCCTCTTTATAAGGAAAACAGTCATATTGGCATAGGGGCCACCATAAAGACTTCATCTTAACATCAATGCATCTGCAAAAACCCTATTTCCAAATAAGGTCACATTCTAAGGTATTACAGTTTAGAACTTCAATATATCTTTTTCTGGGAGAAACAACGCAACTGGTAACACTCACCAACATTTGTTATTGTCTTTTTTGATAAGAAACATTCTAATGAATATAGAGTTATATTTCCTTGTGGTTTTGATTTACATTTCCCTAATGGTTAATCGTGATAAGCATATTTTTTATGTGCTTATTGGCCATTTGTATATCTTCTTTGAAAATAGGTTTATTCTGATTCTTTTTCAATTTTTAATTGGGTTGTCTTTTTATTATAGAGTTGTAAGAGTTCTTTACTTATTCTGGGTGCAATACTTTATGAGAATATATGATTTGCAAACATTTTCTCCCA
>NW_012140525.1:943945-945447 GCF_000956105.1 Propithecus coquereli | reverse complement strand
TATCATATAACTCTTCATGGAATTAGAGATTAAGATACAGAATATGGAAGAAGAAACTTGAATACATAAAGTTGTAATCACATACTCTAATTTTCTATAATAGACCACATTGCTAACTGACAGAGATGTTAGAATTTCACTCAAGATGCTGAAGAATGATCATAATAGTCTCTAAATGGGCAATGTTAACCAGAAGATGAATGTTTTGTACCTGAGAAAACAATGTATTAGCATTAATGAGTACTAAATGAATAAATGTAATAAATTAAGGGAAGGTATAGTCCAGTGGGAAAGAAATAAAATAAAAGGAGAACAGTGCATAAAATTTATCAGTAAAGTAAATCAATACTGTATTGGAACCAAGTCAATTATAGTCAAGGTGTAGGTAAAGAATAAGTTTGAGTACATACCACTATAACTTTCCAAGGAATAGTTCCTACCTTACCTTATGCATATGGAGTCATAATAATAGGTGTCAATAATTGTGAAGGTCTGACATTTTACCTTGCCTGCAAGCTTACAGGTTAGCCTGAAACAGTTGTGTAGAAGCTGGCAGAAGACATGATACTTCTGAGTCTGAAACAAAAGGACTTCATTACTGTGGCACATCAGGCAGCATGATCCTCAAATCATATCATTTCTCTTGTCCTCCAAGTCCCAGGGGGTGGTGATGAGAGGGGCTAGCTAGATGCTATGCATACAGTGAGCTTATATCACAGCTGAGGAATCCCAAAAAGAACTTCCAATACTATAAAAGGATGTGAGCAAATCTGTCTAACCTTTTCCCCAGAGACTTTACTACCCTGGACAGCAAACAATTCTGCCTTCTCCTCTAGAGGGAGACAGAATCTATCTTTCAAGGTTCTTCACAAAAATATTATTGACAAGAAGACTGGGAATAAATCTGTCACAACACTTGCTGAAATACGAGAAATGCATGGAGAGTGGTTTCCCCCCAAACAGTTACATGTTAATGAAGTAAACATTAAATAGAAAGGGAGCAAGATGGCACCACAGGTTTCTCAAAACACCGCCTTAAGCGATGATTTTAAAGGACATGTTACAGAAGATTAAGAGTGACACGAGTAGTAAATGAGGAGTAAAATAGGAATTATGAATAAAAAATGTTAAATTTCTTATGTTAGAAGCCTTCTTGAGTTTTTTACAACTGTTTAATTTCCCACTGACATCAACTGCAAATATTGTAAATAATAAATAGAAGCTTCATATATCCATATTTCTTCTCCTATCCTGTTGGATATCATTACTACATGGCAGTAGATTACAGAGGAGCAGAACGGAAAGTGATCTTCTCAATAATAGTCATATTTAACATTACTATAGCAGTTACTCTGTGCTCGGAATTGTTCTAAATGTTTTCTGTAAATTATTACATTTAATTATCCCCAAAACCCTGAATGATTATTGTTATCACTATTTTATAGATGAGAAACCTGAGTCACAGAGGACTTAATTAATTTTCACAAGGTCACAGACCTAGT
>NW_012140525.1:930307-931400 GCF_000956105.1 Propithecus coquereli | reverse complement strand
TTGTCCCAAAGGAAGGTCTTCATGGGCAATAACGTGCATGGAGCTGTCACTTATTATGATAAAAATGTTTTTTCTTTAATACCTTCTGAAGAGGCTCTTTTTGCGGAGGTGTGACTCTTTTTAGAAATATGTCCATGGTGATTTGATTGGCTTTTTTTTCCACTGTAGATTTTACTGTAAGCAGACAATAAACCATGAACATTTTTCTCTATCAATGAACACCTTTTGGTGTTGCTGTCCATGTTTTCAAACTTTTTAAGAACTTGATGAGGCCTGCAAAAGCCTCTGCTAATTCTGTGAATTTTCTTGGAGTGTTTTTCTTCTTGTCCTTCTAGTGCAGTTTCCTTTTCTCTTGCCTCTTCTTCAGCTATGCATTCCTGTTCCAGTTTCAACAACTCTTCACTAGTCAATTCCTAAGGAACCACCTCTAGGAACTCCTCAATGTCATCCTTATCCACACCCAGGTCAAAGACTGTTGCCATCTCAACCACAACCTGGTGAATTTTTTCAACCTCTTCATCCTTGGAAAATCCTTTGAAGTCATGGATTAACCTTTTGAGTGTCTTCTTCCAGATGCTATTCATACACTTCTTAGTGACATTGCCCCAAGTCCAGGCAAGGTTCCTAATGCAGTGATTGATGGTGCAATCTTTCCAAAATTGCATCAATGTCTTCTCATTGTCTTTCTCAGTTGCAACAAGAGCCTGGATAAAGACCTCCTCAGGTAGTAGGCCCTAAAAGCTGTTATGACTCATTGATCCATTGGTTGCAGATCAAAAGGGTGGTGTTTGGAGAGAGCAACACCACTTTGATATTGGGATGAAGATCATCAATAAAGAGAAGGATGTGTGGGATCATTGTCAACAATAAGCAAAATCCTGAAAGGTATGTTTTTCTCCAAACAGCGCTTGTCTATTTTGCTGGTATAGCAAATCAGGAGGGCATCTTGGAAGAGACGCTGGATCATCCGTGACTTCTTATTGTTCTTGTAGTACGGGGCAGTGTGTGCTTACCGATGTTTGAAGGCCCAGGGATTTTCACTGTGCCAGATTACAAAGGGTTTTAATTTGTAGCCTGCAACATTGCCCCTAAA
>NW_012140525.1:928961-930257 GCF_000956105.1 Propithecus coquereli | reverse complement strand
ATGTCACATGCTCATAAACAATCATAATCAACAATGTTTACAAAATAAATTAAGAAAAGAAAAAGCCGCCACGGTTTTTATTATAACTGATATGACTTACCTTATTCTTTTTGAGAAACTAATACCTTATTTACTCCATGAAACAACATAATAGAAATTTTCAGACAAGAATAAATCTTGTCTAAATCTAAATGTACTGTACTCTTTAGCATATGGTTCAAAAGGCTGAAGGTGAGGACTCTGCCTTTTCCACTTCAAATCATTAGGCTAAAAGTGAGAGGGAGGACACAGGGACAGGGTGGGGCTGGTGATCAATGCATTTTAAAAGAAAGAATTTTAATGTCATTGTTTCCTGCTGGTTTTAGTCTTTGCTCTATTTTGGAAACTAGAAATCAGGGTTAATGAGAGAGTTATACTGTGTGGCAAATGGAAAGATTGCAGGTGTTAAAGTTTATTGTAGATTATTGCAATGTCCTACAAGAAAGAGCTCTCTGTTTTACCTAAAAGACCTAGCTCATAATCACCCAGGTTTGACATCTGATTGTTCCTGGTCTCCTGCCATGTGAAATTTGATGAGATAACAGACTGCCGTTCTGAGATATTAGGAACTTTAATCTCCTTATCTATAAATACAAAGGTTATTTGCCTCACTGTTATTACCAGATGTAAAATAGGAACACAGTGGAAATTAATTTTCTTTCTTCTATTTCTCCTTTATTCCTCCTTTCTTCTATTCCTTTACACCGTTTTGGTGGCTAATCGACTGAATACTAAATCTAAGATACCTAGATAATCAAGTAAAGCTTTCCTGGAAAAGTTTTATAATAGAATGGAAAGTCCCCACTACCCTTAAACTATATTAAAATGCGTGGAAACATATGGACGGTAATCATAAACAATCATCTCCCTATGAACGAATGGCCCTCTAACCTTCAGATCTAAGTCAACCACAGTTTTCAAGGGATCTAAAAAGTTCCAAGTGTTTTAGATTTGATTGACTCATTCACTTGTTTACAAAATAATTTTTAAACAAAACTGTATGAAACTTGCTCTTTGAGACATTCTTTTAAAAAATAAATTATAGTAGCAGAAAAAGAAAAGGGAATTTAGTATTAAGAGAATAAAAAATGAAACTAAAATGATCACTGTTCACTGACTGTTACCGTCATTGTATCTTCAGAAGTTTGAATGTTAATTCAGCACATGAAACAAAGTTTCCAGGTCAGGATTATTGAGGCTGGTATCTGAAAACAAGGATCTGTAATTATGAGTAGACTTATGAGAGAAGTACTAGAG
>NW_012140525.1:924050-924993 GCF_000956105.1 Propithecus coquereli | reverse complement strand
AAATACATAAACCAGTAATGTAGTTATTTATTATAATTATCAAGAATTATGTACTGTACAAAATTGTATGTGCTATGCTTGTATATGACTGGCAGCACAGTATGTTTGTTTACATCAGCATGACCACAAACACATGAGTAATGTGTTGCACTATGACATTACAATGGCTATGATGTCACTAAGTGATAGGAATTTTTAGCTCCATTATAATCTTGTGAGACCACCATCATATACAGGGTTCATTGTTTACTGACATGTCATTATATGGCACATATACACACATAAACACACACATATGTACATGTATGTATGTGTATATCAAGTTGCCTATTCAGGAGGAGGTGGCAAAAATGTAAGAGAATATTCTTTCATTCCTTCCCTTCATCAATCCTCTTCTTACCACTATTCTTATATCTTTCCAATACCAATTTGTTTATAAGTCAGAAAAGAGAGAGAGGGTGGAAAATGGAAAGTAAGAAGCAGCAGCGGTAAATACTTTATGGTCTTATAATCAGAATGACAATGATGTCTAGGTCCAGAAGTAAACAGGAAAGAGAGCAATGTACAAGGAATCCCTTTATCCCCTCAGCATGACCATAATTGCCAAATTGAAGCTGTTAAGGAATTTCAAAGTGCAAACTCTTATCTATTGTCAGGGAACACAAGAGAAAGAAAAATGATGAAAAAGGTGTTGACTTATTTTTTTGTTTGTTTTGATCTGGTCTTTGGTACTCTCTCTTCAAGATTAAAGCTGCTATAGGAAAGGAGACATATTCCCTTATAAATTTAGGTCAATGTAGAAGTTTAAACACTTGAATGTCAGTGACCTAGGGAGGAAAAATATCCTCAATTCTCTTATGATCATTGTCAACCAATCTTTCCAGTGCAAAGTGTAGATACCAATTTTTCAGCTATATATATTTATTTAGTTAACAATAAAATG
>NW_012140525.1:919428-923720 GCF_000956105.1 Propithecus coquereli | reverse complement strand
TTAATCTTTTCTGGTATGGGGTTAGGAATCAACAGAGAAACAATGTCTATACAATTTCTGTTATATAAAAACCAGATTTGCCGGGAGCACATATTCAACTTAATGGTATTGGGAATAAGTAGAATATTTAATAACACAAAGTGCTGTGGTAGAAGGAGGACTCCCCTGGAAGATGGAAAATCTAGTGTGACATGCATAGAGAAAATAATAATATATTAAAAATAAAGATAGATAAAATAATGGAAGGTTAAATGGATACATAATAGAAAGATAGATTGAAAGATGATATAAATATGTATCTAAGGATCATAACTATTCTTAAAATCCTACATTTGTTAAAATACAAATCACTATTGCAAAGGTTTTTAGGTCTAGTCCAGTGAAGTAGACAAGTCAGGCAAAACAGATTTATTACTTAGAGATATGCAGTAGAAATAAACAGAAACAGAAGAATAGGCTCCATGGTAAGCTGAGCCCCCAGTGCTCAGGGTGGATGGAGTTTCGTCTGCATGTGCCCCACATTATTGCCCCAGCTGAGGAATACTGAAAGTATTCTGCCCTGGATTTTATACCCTCGTTGCCACTTGTGTTGCTGAGTTCAAACATCACAGAACATTGTGTTCTAGGAGGAAAGAGGACACAGCCTGGGCAGTTCTGAGCGGTTCTTCCTCAGTTCAGGACATTGCATTCTCGGTACATTCTACAGTTGTTCTGAAAACTAAGAATGGAAAAGGGGACAGCTGGGCCAAGACTACCTGAAGACTTGTATTTCTAGAGTCCATCCCCTGGTCCGGGTATCTCCCCCTTTAGCAAAGCTATTCCATTTCATATGACTACTGAGCTCCTCAAATTCAGAGGCAGAGGTTTGTCTCCTCAGATAGATGTTACACTTTCCTTGACATGACCTTGGTGCAACATCCTTGACCCACAGCCAAAAGGCATTTCACTAGGCTCAGGAAAACTATTAACACAGGCGGGATGATCAGGTTTGCCTGGAGCAGTGACCTAGGCCAGGATCTCAGCAATCTAGGAAATTGCTAAAGAGATCAAAGACAGATCTTTCAGGTCCTCTGTGTGCAGCAAATGGGCCTGATTCTGGATCTCTTCCACTTGTGTCTCTACAATACTTGAGGTATTTATCTCGTTATAGCAGGAGGTGTTGGCAGTAACACAAATGTCACCGGATGCTGCCAGGTGACTGAGGGCCATTTGGTTATCAGTCAGCACTTTGGCTAGTGAGTTCAGAGAGTCTTGTTGGTCCTGAATAGCTCAGTTGTAGTGTTAGCTATCTTTGTCATGGTCAGAGACAAGTCAAGTACCATTTTTTTCCAGGGTGTGCATTGCTTAGCCAGGTCTGAGGACACTGACAGCAGAGTAGCATTGTCTGTTGGTTTGTCTTGCTGGCAGGGTGTCTTGGGCAACTCTGTAAAACATCAGATGTGCGGGGCTCTTCCAGTTTAGAGTGCCATTTTGCCCAAACCCTGAACACCCCCAATTCCCAAAGACCATGCCCTACCTGAGAGTGACAGATACTCCATAGCTCAGTATGCCACACACTGGAACATATAATTTGGGCAGCATGTCATTTCAGCCACTATAAGAGATTCTAGTTCAATTATACTAAGCTTGTGTCTGGTTTAGCTATGAGTTAGGTGGCAGAGTAAAGTTGCAGGATGTATAGAACTTCTCATTCCATTCATGATGCTTAGAGTCTCTCTGATTTTGTGTTTATGGTCTTCATGCATGGGATATTAGGTACTCTGTTGAGCTGAACCTGTACTGAGGGTATCACTGTGATCAGAGCCATCGATGACATTTGGGATCCGTGTTTGATTGGTAATAGTCAATGCATAGACTATTTGCATCTGGGAGGAAATGTTCCAAATATGTTGGTAGCAGATCTAGCAACACTTCAAGTCACCATCCGCTGCTCCTGCCATACTGATCTTTACCAGCATGTTGTCAATCCAGGTACTGATGCGTATTCTGAAGAAAGGAGAGAGGGAGAGATTAGTTTTCCCATCCCTGCTCACTTCTCATACTTCCTGTGATCAGAGGTGTTCCTGCTTATTAGTTAGGTTGCTGGCTGTCCAGGTATTGCAAGCCATGCTGTCTCTGTCCCATTTCCAAGGCTACTACCTCTACAGGCACTGATTGACCTTGTTGTTTGACCCAGACCATTCAGCTTTGGTCATCTGATCCGAGGAGAAATAACATCTTGTATAAACCTGACATGTCTGCTAACATTGCCCACCTGACTAGAAGTATCAGATGTCCCTGGTGCCCCAAAAGGGACCCTGGCAACCTGATACTCCTTGGTCCCATCCCCCTTCTCTGAGGGATCCCATAAAAGGAGGGCACGACCATTACCATCGCATGTAGGGTGCAATGTCCATGTTCAGTCTCAGTCAAAGAATAGCCATCTGCTGGCAAGATGGTGGCTGCAGTCCAGTGGACTTCTTATGCTTTTAGTTTAGCAGAGTGATTAGTCACCATGCCATACTGTCAGTAGTCATGTTCCTGCATCATGTGTCACACACAGCTACAGGAGGGGCCAGAGCATCCCCAAAAGTCACTCAGCCCCTTCTGGCAAGCTAGCCACTTGTTCATGGAGCATGCCTGTTCCCTTGGGGTCTTGGCTAGGCTGGATCTCGAATGTATTATATTATTTCCAGTTATAGTTGAGCTCTGTTGAGCATGTCCAGTTTTACTAGGAGGGTTTGTAAGCACCCAAGTAAGGATGAGCAATTCAGGTCACAGCATCACATGTGGCACTCCCACTGTAAGACAGTCATTCTCTACCAGTGTCTAATAGCAAGCAAGGAGTTGTCATTCAAAAGGGGTATATCTAGTGGCTGCCTCAGGCAAATTACTTGTCCAAAATCTGAAAGACTAGTGCACCCTAGTGGCAGTTTCTTGTTGATAGCGACTCCAATCAATATGCATGGAGGTTATGGACACCTGAAATTCCATGAGGGTAGCAGACTTTAAAGGTTCCAAAGGCAATGCCTGAGCCACACACAGCTGGCTGAATAGCTTCCAAGTCGTTCTTCTGAAAAGGGCTCCATTCAAAGTTGGTATCTTATAGATCAGTTTGACTAAGGGGGCTAAAAGAACACCCAGGTAGAGTATTTGCCATCTCCAATACCTAAAGAAGCCTACCAATTGTTGCACCTCCTTTTTATTAGTGGGTGCAACTAGGGCCAGCAATTTTTGCTTGACTATATCTGGGATACATCTTGGGCTTCACACCCAAGGGGCCCATAGAAATTATACTTGTTGTGCTGGGCTTTAATTAGGTTCAATGACCCAACCAGCACTAGTCAGTGCATCAATAACAGCCCGGCACCACCTCTACCTGTTTTTCAAGGGATGTCACTGATATAATGGATGACTAGAACTTTTGTTATGACTTGGGCTTGTTGAAGATCAAGCCCCACTCACTGATGGCATATTGCAGGGGAATTGAAGTATCCCTTGGAAAGCACAGCAAAAGTGCACTGTAGGTCATTCCATGTGAACACAAATTGGTCTCAATCATCATTCCCCCAGAACATTGAGAATAAGGCATTAGCCAAGTCAATAACAGCATACCAACCTCCATTATTGGTTACAACTGTCTCAGTGAAAGTGATGATTATCTGGCACTGCAGTGGCCAAGGGCAGAACCTTGGCATTCAGCATGTAGTAGGCCATTGTCCTGGAGGCCTTTTTGATCAGCCAAACTGGGCTGTTGTTACATGGTGACAGGATGGTTTATAACATCCCTGTCTGTAGCAAGTCCTGAATTAACAAAGCCATCTCCTTTTCTGAATTTAGTATTCAGTACTGTGTTTGTTGAATAACCCACTGGGGTTTGAATAGTTTAGGTGACAGGCAGGAGTGGATATGCCCCACTGTTATGGCTCTAAGTCTTAGCTGTGAGAGGGCATGCTCCCTAAGGCAGTGGTGATGTTCTGTGCCACAAACAGCCAAAAAGTCAATGCCTATTATGCGCTCAACAGTGGGAACCACAGTCACCGTTTTGTACATGTATTTGGATTTAGGGATTCACTGTTCATTACAGCAAGCCATTAAACATCAGCTACAACAAAGCCATCTGTCCCGTTGGATCTCTTTATACCAGAAAATTTGATGGTAGAAATAATAGACTTACAAAACAACTGCAGTAACTGGAGAAGGTTAAGTTCATGAGACAGAAATGCAAAAATATAAGACATTTATTCAACCATTCAAACTAGATGTATTACAGCCTACTACCAAGCACTAATCTAGGCATTGGGAGTGCAGCA
>NW_012140525.1:909842-919101 GCF_000956105.1 Propithecus coquereli | reverse complement strand
ATTGAACAGAAGGTATAGAGATTTTTATATACCCCTGATCCCACATATGCATAGCTTCCTTCCAGTTCTTTTGGTTATTGTTGGTCTTAGAAGGGTTCTTCATAATTGAAATTAAATAGTTATCTTACTTTAAGAAATAGACCTTAAAATATTGTGCATGAGTGGTACTATATGTCTAAAACAATTACAAAATATGTACATATTTGTCAGAATTCTTTTGCCTTCCATTCCCCAAAATGAGGCAATGACTATGACAGTTTTTTTATGTTTGCAACTTGATAAATATTCACTGATTCAGAATATACACTAAGTACAAATGTCCAATTCACTATATTAGTTTTGGCGACTCTGTTTAGAAAAGTTTCTCTTTTCTTTTCTTTTTTTTTTCTTTCTTTCTTTCTTTTTGTTATCCTATTTGGCCTCTGTGCAGCAATCTGAATTGTTGATCACTTTCTTCTTAAAATTTTTTTCTTCCTATATGTATGATACATCACTCTTATGTGCTTTTCTCATTTTATTCATATGAGTCCTCTTAATTTCTCTCTTCTTTTTTCTTTCCTATAAACTGGGTTAAGTACAGATGTGTACTTAAGATTCTTCCCCAGGCAACTTATTTTCACAAATTTTTTTCTTCCTCCACATTTTTTAAATCTATTCATCATCCATCTATCCATCTATTCATCCAGCCACAAGGTTTCATTCAGAACCTACTATGTGCCAGGCACTAGGTTCGGTATTAGGAATATCACTATAAAGCAGATATAGTTCCTTCCTAATTCTAGAGAAGTAAAAAAAAATATTCATAAATAAAATATTTATGTTAGCCTTTGGTAGAAAACAGTGTTTGGAGTGTAAAGGACACTGGGATACTTGCAGGAAGGTAAAGGATAAAATATATAAGAAAATAAAATTTTCACAGTTCTTAACACAGGTCTTAACATAGTAAGCGTTTATCGAATAAACAAACAAATTTATCTACTGACTTTGAGGTTCAAAACTGATATTTACTTATTTAAAACTGTGAAGCAGTAATTTTAGTGTAAAAATCATTAGGTTAAACAGATATAATATCACCAAAAGTATGTGCTTACTAAGTGGAAAATTTGCCTTATATTTAAAATTCTTGGCATACATTTTATATAGTCACCTAAATTGTAAAAACTCTCCAATATGTTAATAACTATATAGGAAATAAAGATAATGTGCCTGTAATAGGGAATTTTATTCAAAGGAAAAATAGGAAAATTATTTCATAAATAATGGTATCTCTTGCAAGAGCCTTAGAATACAATAAAGTAACAAAAATACAATTCTGTGGAAAAATATTGTTGGAATAAAAACCAACCCTTAGGTTTTTACCCTTTGTGGACTATTCTTGCACAAGCCAACCTTGAATTTTAAATAGGACATTAAGCATTTAAGCTTGCCCAAGCTCTACTAATTCTATATACAAATGCACAACTCTCTTTGTCACTGTCCTAAAGATCCAGCATTCTGGGCAAGCTTAACAGGATTACTTTTGAAAAAATGATGAATGTTGTTCAAAGTCGAGAATAAGCTGGAGAAAATTCTATTACTTCAAAAAACGGAGTGGCCATATGTGGGAACTAAATATTAAAAACAATTGATCTCATGGAGACAGAGGGTAGAATAATGGTTATCAGCAGCTGGGAAGGGTAGCAGGGAGCGGGGATAAAGTGTGGATGGTAAATGGGTACAAAAACATATTTAGATGGTTAGAAAGAACAATATTTGAAAACAAAGTGACTATAATCAACAATAAGTTAGAGAATACTTTAAGGTAACTAAAAGAGTGAAATTGGAATACTCCTAACACAAGGAAATGAAAAATGCCTGAGGTATTAGATACCCCAATTACCTTGATTTGATTAATTTACATGGTATGTCTGTATCAAAACATCACATATGCCCTATAAAGATAACAACTATTATGTATCCATGATAATTAAAAATAAAAAAGTAAAAGAACAAATAAAAAATGTGATGTCTCAAAAAAAAGAGTGGATTGGTTACTTTTAAGAGTTTTATATATTTTTACTGTTTAAGAAAATGATTTATCAAAATAAATATACTAAAATCAAAACTTTAGGAGAGGAGTGGATATGGAGTAGAGAGATTTAAAAAATACCCCTTATTATATCTAATTTCCTTAGTTCAAATTCTCATTATATTATTCCTGCTTCTATTATAATAGCCTCCGGACCAGCAGCTACTTAAGTCCAGTACTCGATGTTCTTTAACCCTAAAAAAGTCTTTGCTGTGTGTGTAACAATGATTTTCCAGGACATAAATACTAGAAACATAAGTTCAGCAATCAAGATTATTTCTGATATATTAGTGATTCATCTTTCAAAAATTTCTATAATATACAAATATATCAGGTAGGGCTAGGTTTTATCAAAGAATAAAAAAGGTTCAAAATAACAGTGGCTGAAAGAAGACTGAAATGTATTTGTCTTTCATGCACAGTTCTCAAGGCAGGCAATCAGGTGCTGACATAGCAGCTTTGCTACATAAGGTCCATGAGGAACTAAAATCTTTCCACTTCTATGCTTTGCCATCCCTAAATATGTCCTCCATCCTCATAATCCAAAATGAAGCTCAAGTGTTGCTATCTACATTTCAAGCAAAATACGGGAGGGAGAACAAAGAGAAGGTGCTATCACATTTCTGCTTCTGTCTCTTATCTAGATCTCAGGCACAAGGGCACATCTAGTTGAAATGGAACTTAGACATTGAGTTTTAGTTCCAAGTGTAAGCTTTGACGTAATTACTGTAATATTAAAGAAAGGCAGAATGAGTACCGGGGCGAGAAACACACAACTGCTCCAACCTGTACCATCTCTACTATGTTCTCTTGACTCCGTGTCTACGTATCTTGAAACCTTTAGGTAGAGAAACAGTTTTCTTGGAGGACAGTAAAGAAGATGCCAAGAATGAAGGCAGCAAGTTACTGGTCTTGCTGTAATGCACACGTATTTATAAAAATTAATTTTCTCCTGGTCCAGGGTTCCTTCCAAGTATCAAAGATGCCTGGTAGAATAGATAAGATCAAGTAGTTTATGAAAACACTTGGTTAAGTTGCACTGTTTTTGACCAAATCTGCTGGAAATAGAACACATTTGCAGTAACTTGGAATGTTCTTAAGAGCTCATTTGGTATTGGTTCACCCTTTTCTTCACTATGCAGTCATTCCCCACATGATTTCACTGGTGTCCTCCACTTAAATCCCTTAGAAATGCCCCCTGAGAGCCCTTACTCAGGTGGAGTTAACTGAAATGAGTATTGCTCGTCTATTCCTAATTAGCAGTTAGTTCATTTTCTTGCGGCTTTTATTAACATGAAATGAGGCTCTTGTATTCCAACTGAGATCTTACCTCACTCTTTGGATCATAAGAATAAAAAACAGCCAGCAAACCTCTGCCTCCTTATTGTGCTTGAATGGTATTTTTATGAATGGTGTGGAATGCTCTGATTTGGCATACTCTGTTCCTGCTAACATAATGAATAGCGTATAAACCTATTATATCATTATATCTTAATGAACTTTGTAAATAAATTTATTTTATGTACTCGTTGCTTATTGGTATTCTATAATAATGTGCTCTATCATTATAGATTTCTCTTCTAAACATTATTATCAAATACAGTACAGTCATTTTGTTTCTGCTGAAACTAAACATGTTCTACACTTTCTTATTTTCATTGCACTTGTGAGGTAGTGAAGCTAGTGGTTAGAGTAAGGCAATGTAGCAAGAGTTCCTGGGATCCCCCTACTCTGTGGACTTTAGATAAGTTACCAAAACCTCCCTGTGCTATGGTTTCCTCATCTGTAAAACAGAGACTTTAGTATTAACAGTAGCTACATCACAGGGCTGTTATGAAGATTAAATAGGTTCTTAGTATATAAACACTTGATGAGTCTTAGCTATTATTATACTTCCTACCTAGAATGATCTTTTTCTACCTGACTAACCACATATATCTCCATTAGAATTAATTTCTTTCCTCTCTAATCTCACATATACTGCTTTGCCAAAGCTCTGTGAAGGGACTTATCAGAGTCTACTTTTTATTGGGGTTGCTGTGTATGTATCTGTTGTCTTGATGAATTTGTGAGCTCTTATAGATCAGGCCTTATGTCTTCATCATCTAAGATTGACCAGTAATGTCTTACATTCATAGCAGTCATTAATATTCAATGTATATTTGTTTAATTATATTCAACATTTTAGGACTAAGGGATAAAAATGTAACACCTGCAGTATTATTTACCTTTTCAACTTTTTTGCTTGAGTCAATAATTTAATAGGTAATATAAAAAATGATGTTTCAAGAGCAAATACTATGATTTATATTCTTTATTAGTATCTTTTTTGGTTTCCCATGCCATTTATTTTTTGATATTATAAGATTTTATTTTGAAATGTTATATTCCAATAAACTTTCTAATATTTTAATACATTTACTTCTTATTTCAAAGTATTATGGGGGTACAATGTTTCTGGTTACATGAAACATTTTTGTAATGCTCAAGTCAGGGTTAAGGTATACCTGTCAACTTAATAGTGTTCATTGTACTCATTAGGTAGGTTTTTACCCATCCCCTTTTCCCCCCAGCCTCCTGCTTGATTTCCTTTGAGATTTATTTCCCTCTATCCACATGTGTGCTCCTCAGTTAGTTCCAAATTAATAATGAGTACATGTGGTGTTTGTTTTTTCCATTCTTGATCTACTTCACTTAGGATAAAAGTCTCCAGTTCTATCCAAATTGTTGTAAAAGGCATTAAGTCACCCTTCTTCTTGGCTGAGTAGTACTCCATAGTATACATATACCACATTTTGTTAATCCACTCATGAATTGATGGGCATTTGGGTTGATTTCACATCTTTGCAATTGTGAATTGTGCTGCAATAATCATTCATGTTCATGTGTCTTTTTGATAAAATGACTTTTTTTTCTTTGTGTAGATATCCAGTAGTGGGATTGCTGGATCAGATAGTAGGTCTACTTTTAGTTCTTTGAGGAATCTCCATACTGTCTTCCATAGAGGTTGCACTAATTTGCAGTCCCCCCAACGGTGTTCCTTTCTCTCTGCATCCAGGCCAGCATCTATTGTTTTTGGACTTTTTAATAAAAGTCATTCTGACTGGGGTAAGGTGATATATTTTTGTGGTTTTGATTTGCATTTTGCTGATGCTTAGTGACATTGAGCATGTTTTCATATGTTTATTGTCCATTTGTCAATCTTCTTTTGAAAAGCTTCTGTTCGTGTCTTTTGCCCAAGTTTTAATGGGATTGATTTTTTCTTGCTGATTTGCTTGAGTTCTTTGTAGATTCCGGTTATTAGCCCTTTATCAGATGTATAGCTTGGAGTATTTTCTCCCATTCTATACATTGTCTATTTGTTCTGTAAATTATTTTCTTGTCTGTGCAGAAGTTTTTGTGTATCTTTGCCTTCTTTGAAATAGCAAATTCTTAGATATCTGGTGATTGATCAGTTTATGGAGATTTCATTTTAAATTATCCTATATGTTCTGCATCCTTTGGAGAATACTCATTATTTTATAGACAGCTCAAATGTGCCTTCTGTCTGGAGCCTTTCTTCACCAGCTCCCAACTACTTTGTTGCTTCATTTTTATTCTTGGTTTTTTCATAATATTTTGGTCATACCTCTCTCAACATTTGTATTAGAATCTTGTAGTTATGTATTTACATGTCTGTCTTCTGAAAATGTGTACTTTTTTAAGGTAAGTGACTACATTTATATAGTTTCATGCCCTATCATCCTACCTGATATAACTGAAAGATTATTGGGAACATGAATAAATGTGTGTTCAATATCCTATATTTTCTTTTCCACATTTAGTAAGTTATATAATGAGAATTCATTGGCAGCATAGTGATCCCAAAATACTGCATTATCATCAAGGTATATAAATAGAATTAAACGGTTCATTGATTCACTATAGCAGAGAAAAAAACAATACTTGAGAAAAATGTTCACTGTGACTGGGAGGCAGTGGAATTCACGTGTTCAGGAGACCAACATCTGAAACCAGATTCATTCACTTTTTGTTCCTGCCTTTTACTGATCTCAGTTAGGTTACTGACTTCTCTGTGTTTTGGTTTCCTCATCTGACAATAGAGATAATGGTCCTCAACACAGGATTATTGAGAGGATCAAAGTGTTAATAAATCAAAAGCCCTGAGAGTTATGTCTGACACTCAATAAGCACTGTTTAAGTATTTTCAGTAGGATGCTAACAAGACCGTTCAATAAATTGTCGTATCCCATTTCCTGAGAATCTCACTTAATGAATATTTAATCATACAGAGTTGTTCCCCTGTGTTTTCTGTATTGGTATATATATATATATATATATATATATATTTTTGGCACTGGAGAGAGAACTCTAATGGATATTGAAGTTATTAAAAAGAAAGGATGAGGACAGTGAGCCCAAGGATAGAAAATGTGGGTCAGCAGAAGAATTGGATCTGCAGAACAAAAACTGTCTCACACACAACTACTCAGATCTGAGAGGGAATCAAAGCCAGGTGGCAGCTGATGTGGTGTTTGGAATGTGATAGCAGAACTCAGTTGCAGTTGACTAGTCTCTTCCTCTTAAATAACATCATGCATTTTAATGGTTTCATACTGAATGTTTAATGGCACATTTTATAAGTTGAAACTTCCATCTTCTCAATTTCATTTGTTATTTGGATGCCAGAAGCCCAAAGCTTCCTTTCATATAATTCCCCTGAGAAAGCAGCCTCATTGGAAAATATTTGTTTTCATCTGTTCACATGAATATATACATTAAAATTCAAAGGAATAGTTTTCTTTGCCTCCATATTGGCAAGTTCCGCCCCTATTATTTCAACAACTGGTTTTCATATTTGTTTTGATACTTCCCTTTTTCCAAATCCTAAATTTGAAAGACTTCTCCCCACTCCCTTTATGATCCTTTAGAATTTCTACTACATTTCATGGCACTTTTCTCTTTCATTGCTTTCTCTCAAAGTAACATGCGATTAAACATAAGTTAAAGAAAAACTTTTTTTTTGTGATCTTTTTCTGCTTTAGATCACTCTTTTCAGCAAAGTATATCAATTCTAATGTCAGTTTGCTATTTTTCCTTACACTTTTTTCTGTTACGTTTATTGTTTTCTTTATATTTTCTCTTTTAAAATTTATATGCAGACAATAGACAAAATTAAAAAATCAGGTTATTTTTATAAGTCTTTTTACAAAGTTAGTCTATGTTGTTCAACTAACAGCTAAAAACTTAAAGCCACCTTTCTAAAGAGAACTCAAATAACACCATGTAATTTCACTTCTATACTGTTAAATAGGAGCTGTCAACCAGAGGCCTAGTTCCATCAGTAGGTGATCTCTTGGTTTCTCTAATAATTCCTACCATCAATGGTAACATCCTTAATCCAAGCAACTAGACAGTTGAGATTCAAAAATAAGGTGTTTTACATATTGGAACATATAAGGACAGCTCCAGAATCCAGGAAAATTAAAATAAAGGACAATTAATTTTATCTTTGTTGTTCAATCACACATGCTTCTTTAGTGCCCCCTAACATAAGTGTTCAGGAGACCATTGCTCCTCTTTTACCTCTTGGTTTTCCATGTCTCAGTAAATGATTCTCTCTCCCTTGACAACTTGCCAGTTCTTGTCAATACTTACGTGAGCTAAGTCTAAGTCCCCCAGGGCCTACTCTACTAGTTAATCTAGTAATGACCAGTGGCTGAGTAGGACTTAAACAAAGAAAGAGATACATTTGGAAAGTTCATCTTTATTACTCAAAGGAGTATAGAACCTCTGTTTTCTGTTTTCAAAAATAGAGTACAATTTCCTTAGGTTGTTGTGAGGATTTTATAAGTCTCTTTGTAAAAATGCCTCATATATAGTAAATTGCTAAAAATACAATTTAATTGGTCTATTACAGCCTGAACTTGATGGGGAAACAAAAAATAAACATTAACCCCTTACTTAACTAGTGTTACTATGCCTTCCCTAAAGGAAAATCCTTGGGTTTCAGGCATCCTAACGTAGCCTCTATTTTGGACGACACATTTGAGCAGCTAATAAGTCTTGGAAGTCCTCGGGCATGCTCTGCAGAAGTCCCAAACCCTGTTTTCCTGCTATTGTCTTGCCAGCTCAGTAGTCCTCTTGGCCAGGTGCTGACAAGCCAGGCTTAGCCGTCTTCTGCAGTAGCCAGTTGGCTCACAGGAAATCACACAGCCTTGCCAAGCCAAAGAAAGAGAAAACAGACTGCCTCATCACATCCTGTTCTCTCAGTCTAGACATCGCTTTTAATTCTCTTTTATTCAATTTCTTCCTGCTTAAATAAGAACAGAGGGTAAAACAACAATGTCTAACTATAAAATGAGATAAATGATGCCAGCCTCCCCTTCTTGCAGGGAGCCCCAATTTCGACAAAAGCTTTATCCCGTTCCCTCAGGTTTCCCCACATCTGTTTAGCTCTCCACCTTTAGATGGTTCTTCCCCATCAGGTCAGTTTTTCTACAGATCTCAAAAGAAGGAATGGAAAACCCTTAACTAGGATTCACTGCCTATAAATGTCCTAAAATTCCTTTGTGTTGCCCAGGTATCTGCTCATGCAGGCTGTGGATGTGAGTGTATTAATGTCCATACAGTGAGTTGGGTTACCTCTTACTAAACCCCGCAGGGGTTATCTTTCTTCTCTTCCTCGTTCAAACACGGACATATACTCAGCACCTATTGCTTACAGCTTAGAAGCCTACAGCCCAATTTCTGAAGTATCAGAAAATGTCCCTTTAATATCTTGTTACTATTTCTGAAGGAATTTCAGGCAAGAACTTAAGTTAGGACAGAGGAATCTGTGAGTCCACTTCATGCAGTCTTCTGGGACAAGTGGTAACTCTGCTGCTGGGCGAGGGTGACCCCGTCTGTGACTTATACATGCAAATATTAATAACAAGTAGTGATGAAGATGATGATAGCTAATAATTACAGAGGAACTGTTTTAAATGTTTGGAAGCTGCTCACTTGTTTAATCCCCACAGTAACTTTATAAAGAAGTACTATAAAAGTTGTTTTACAGCTGAAGAAACTGAAGCCAGAGAAGTGAGGTAACTTCCTTAAAATATCACAGCTAAGAGGCAGTGGAATCATTCATTGAACATAGAAAGTCTGTTTCCAAAGTCTCCTATCTTAACCAATACTTTTTATTAA
>NW_012140525.1:898521-900417 GCF_000956105.1 Propithecus coquereli | reverse complement strand
TACCTATTTTGTTATAAATCCTGACCAGAACTAACACATTCTAACTAACTATTTAGAATCTTTGTTCTTTCCACTTAACATGAATATTCACAAGTTTTACTGGTGAAACATTAAGGTATTATGTAATAAAAAGCACACATACCTTATTACATTTCTGAACTTATAATGAATCTAAATTCTGACACATTTGCCCCAAGAATTTTGTTGAGGAAAATTTCATTATAGTTAATGTTTAATGCTTTATGTTTAAAAAAATTTCCTTCTTACTACCTCTTTATTCCCAACATCACTTTTTATTGTCACAAGGAGTTGTCATTGTGAATTTAAACATTATAGCATGGGTTAAAAGCTGGAGAAAACTGATTCGTCAGGCCATGCCTATTAAAGTACATGTTTTGTTTTTTTTCCCTTCTCCCTTCCCTCTTTACTTATCTCCTTTTCTTCTTTCCCTCCCTCCTTCCTTCCTGGAAATAAAATGTAGCGGTTCACAGGATGGGCTTTAGATGCAGACTGACTTGGATTCGGATACTTACGCTTTACTACTTGTGTGACTTTAGGCAAGTCATTTCGGCTTTCTAAATCTCTACTATCCTTTTGTGAAATAGGATGAAAGCAAAATCATATACCTTGTAGACATGATACAAAAGAAATAAAATAGTGCATGAAGATAATTTAAAGCAGTGCCTGGTTCATATCTGCACTTAATAAATATTAGATATCATCATGATAAATAAATCTGGTCTAGAATCAAAACAGCAAAGAGGAACCAAGAAAAAGATAATTTTAATGTATATAGAATGAATAGAATTGTAATGTTGGATAACGGTTTAAACTAATTTCTGAAATATATATTTCTACAATTGCATTTCGAAACAAGAATCTGATCTCTTCCACCTTTTAACTTGCGGTAATCATGCTTAAAACTTTAAATATGTCTTAAATTATCTCATTTTGGGGGGCATAAAAAGATGATACAATGAATGACCTACACTGTTGAGTAGGATTGCAAGCAGCAAAGGATTCAAAACACCCTCTATAATGGTTTCCAGTCCACAAACTCCAAAGGCCTCAAATTCCCCAAATCCCTGGCTGTCTTTAAATTAAGTTACAGTGACAGTAGCTGATTCTTGTCACAACTTGTCACAACTCCCAGTGAGAATAATCAAGTGAAAATTAAAACAAACAAATCACTTGGTGAGTAATTTATTCATAGATACTTTGAACCTAGAAGGAGCATATAGAATTAGATAATGCAGTATAGACATTACTTTATAGAAAGGGGAACAAGAACCAAAGAAACTAATTTGTTTGCCTAATATGACACAGGTAATAAGTAGCAGAAATAGGCCTAAAATTGGTTTTCCAAGCTAGTTTTCTACCCTTTCCATAGTAAAACTCACAGTGCATTATTTCCAAAAGATGTGTAAAATATAGACTCTTCCAGATGAACAGGAAGACAACATGTGGCATTGCAAGAATAAAATAAGTGTTATTATCTGCTATTTTGGGCAATTCTTTATTGTAGCTCTTATGATAGTGTATATCTTTTTGCATATAAATGTACTTCATCACGCTAAAACGCAGAAGCAATGTTTCACATGGACGTACTTTATATTTGTTCTGCTTGCTTTATGTCTCAGTCTGCTTTTATCAATCAAAAGGCAAAAATAATTTATAACAGTAAATACATTGCATTAACATCAGAATGCCAATTCTTATGGGGAATGAAAAAGAAAATATGAAAGGTGTATATTTTTAAAATACTAGGTTAACAAAAATTACTACACTAAGACATTCAGTACTAGGAATTATGAAAAATGCCAAAGGCATATAAGTATGTTGGAGAATATAAATTTATTTGCAGCTATTTTAAAATCATTAGCTGCAGTAACTTTA
>NW_012140525.1:893086-898471 GCF_000956105.1 Propithecus coquereli | reverse complement strand
CATTATATTTATAAATAATGCTGCTATATATTACAGTATCCTAGAGAAAACTGCATTGTTCATGATTTTATCCACTTGGCCAGTGAATGCTTCTCTATCCTTTGGCCCTGGTGTGCTGTACCTTTTATGAATATTGTCAACCTGTGCTAATTGAAATGTTTATAAAATGCTGATTCTGAAATATTGCAGCTTAACAGTTCAATAGTTCTTTAATGGGCCCTCTGTTTTATTAATGAAATGATTTATAGAAATATTTAATCTCACTGATTTACCATTAGCATTAATGAGTCTAGTTATTAAGCACTCTATTTCCAAAGGCTATGAAAACAGGCCTGGCAATTGTGTAGTATTTTGCGATGAGTTATTTCTGCTGAGATAGAATCAATGCTGTGGGAAGCTTATTCCTCAAGTGGAACAGCATTATTTATGAACATGTAACTTGATGACTCTTTCTGTAATTTTCATGCCATAGTTTTCTTATTAACAAAAAATTTAATATCAATTATGAAAACCATCCCACAGAACTTTTAAAGACATTTAGATGATGCATAAACACATTTTTTATATTAATTAAACTATGCTCTGACAGTAAATCATTTAAAAATACTTAAACTGATCCTTGAAGAATACGAAGGTTTATTCTTTAGAGAAACTATATTTGTAGTTCTTATTGTCTCTGGTAAATGTTTGAGATGACTGCTACTATTTATATATAGAGTTTTTTTTTAAATAACAAATTTAAACCTCAAATATACATTTATGTCCATTTAAGACAGTATTTTATTTTTACATTTTTAAATATTTCATATTTTATGGAAATAATTTAGTTATGTACCTTAAATATATTTATACTACAGCTCTTCAATATTCGAGATAACATTTTGGAGTCTAAAAAAAACAGGATTCTTTGAGATTTTGCCCTGTTTGCTAATCTTAAAGAAGATCCTTTTAATTACCTATCTAAGATATAAAAGAAAATAATTTCCTAGGGTTTACCTTAGAACTTTTATGTTCTTAGGAATATTAGTTCTTCTTTAAGATTTCCGTGGCTATTTTGAGTTATTAATATTAAGCTGATGAAGTAAAGGAAATGAGGAAAAGGGGAGAAAGAATATGTCTTTAGCTTTAAGCCATCAAAAATGAGGTTCCAAACCATTCAATTGCTCAAAATGGCATCGAATGGTTTTGCTAATATTATTAATACTTTCTCCTTTCCAGCTTGCAATATTGATGTATGATATGTCATAATAAGACACTAGTATGATCCAGTTACATAAAATACTGACATTATGTGGTTTAGGCGACTAAAATGGTATATTTCCTCTTTCTCTTGTTCTGTTTCCTCTTCGGAGCAGCATTTGTCTTTGTATTGTTTGGCAACATGTGGATATGATTTATGTTGAAGCATTTGATGATTAACCAGAATCTTAGGGATTTTATGAAAATCCAGTTTCTATCAGCTAAACAAAATGTCCTTAAACTGTTTCTTTCAAGTAACGTAATACTAGCTCATTATTTCATGACAAAACTGAATTTCAAGGTTATTATTCGTATTTAGAAAGGAATTTAGAAGAAAGAGATCTGATTCTTTGGTGACAATTCAAGGAAATGAGATGTGATTCTGGTAATTTCAAGACAGAACAATCGTTTATTTTCAAATTTGGTTTTGCTTGCAACCTCACAACATTTGGACTTCTTACAGGGTGCCTGAGGGTTCCGAGACATCAAGGTGAAATCTGCAAGTCCTATAGGTTCCTAGATCAGGATATGGCATCATTTCCCTTCTACTACATTCTGTTGGTCAAAGCAGTCTCAATCCAGCACAGACTCAAGGGGAGGAGAAAAAAGTAGACCCCACTTCTTTGTAGGAAAGAGATTTGTGGCAATCTTTAATTTGAAATATATAGTTGTTAAAAAGATGCTCTTGAAATATTCTTTTACTTCTTATTAATAGTTTTGCTTGCTCTATTTCAAACCAGTGCTGCATTAGTTAACATATGGCTCACCATATACTTTCTAATGAGAAAGCTTCAAAAAGCTCAATCCTCAAATGCCAGTACAAACACTGGCCTGGCAAAAAGTCACCTGAATTCCTCCCTCTGATATACAAGACCCAAGCTGCATGGACTTGTTTTCCCAACACAGAAAACATTATAGTAAACAAGGGATTTGAATTTAGATATTTACCCAGCTTCTCTGAATCCTAGGTTCTTTTTTTCCTCAATCCTCTGCCAGGAGATCCGGCTGTTTTTCTTACACTTTGGCTGCCCACCTCCTCTAAGCTAATACACACTCCCTGGCAAATTACAAGCATTCAGAACCGGAGCAGAGATTGTGGCTTGAGGGTAAAATTAACTCTACCAACTGAATAGTTTCCCTTGTTCATCAAAATGTGTAGTTGGAAGCTTTAAAAAATGTATATGTATATACACTTGGCAGTCAGTTAAAAGAGGAAATAAAAACTAATAGTAAAGTTTTCACGTATGAGAGACCCCTAAAACACTATACTTTTATGTACCATTTAGTTTGTGGTCATTCACTGCTTTGTGCCTTTGTAGCACTATTTCAAATGCATTCATGTTACTAAAGTTGTTTCTCTCCTCTGCTGTTACATTTTATTTTCTTCTTTCCATTCAATGATTGGAGAAGCCTCATACTTATCTCCTGTATATTTTCATATGGCTAATTCTTAACACAAAAAATACTTTTTGATTTATTATACAATTTTATTTCTTTCTCTCTAATATTTTGATTCATTTAGAAATATGGTGTGTTCAGAGTCAGTAGCAAACTGAGGGTTTGTCACTGGGAAATCCTTTGAAATAAACATTTCATTGAGTACAAATATCTCAAGTCAATAAAACTACTAGTATCACCTATATTGACAACCTTCTTAAAGAAACACATACCCATCTTGAAATATAACAGGTAATCCTTCATAAAATATGTTTTCTTTAGACAGTCCATTCTATTAAAAATTATAATTTATCATAAAAAATAAATGAAAAATAATCTAAAGAGGAGACAAATTTTATTAAAATATTTTCTGAGATAGAGAAAATCTTTTATCAGTTTATTTTTTTAAAGAGTTAAGCAGTTAAATACAAAGTAATTTTGCTAGCTGGTAAACTTCATGCCCCAGGAATGTTTACCAGCATAAATGTCAATATTGCATGGTTCATTTATGGAAAGCCAACTATTTCAGTGACTTTGGATGTCTTACTACAGTTAATGGCTCTTATTAAAAACAACAAAAGAATGCATCAATCAGGAGGTATAAAGAAAGGAAAAGATAACTTTGATACATTGGTTTTCTTTTTAAGTCCAAATTTGTGTAAATCTGAGGATTCGCATGCTAACATCGTCTTAGCTGTCTACTGCTATGTAACACACTACCCTGAAGCCACATGGCTTAAAACAACAATTTGGTTTTACTAATGGTTTTGTTAGGTTTCAGTCTGAAACTGTGGGTTCTTGGCGCGTCCATGGTTGAAGAATGACCAGACACGCCAAAGTTAGTCAAGCATGAAAATAAGGTTTATTGAGGAGAGAAAGGTAGGATTATAGGGGCAAGAACAAGATATGAGTTTACACAGCATGGTACATACGCCACAGATGATAACCAGGCCCCTTGTCACAGCAGGAAAAGAGAGACCCTGGTTATGGTCTGGGTCTTGTTTTATGGGGTCCGGATAGGGACCGCCCCCTGGTTCAAACGTCAGCATAGAAACGCTTTGATTGGACAGTTGGGGAGCTGCATGACCTGAGTCTTACTGTGCATGTGGGTTCTAAGTCACTTTCCTAACTTTATGGTACCCATGCAGCTTGACCCGTAGGCTAGAGAGTCCTCTTCATTCTTTTGCAGCTGGCGTGCCAAGTTCTGATTGGCAGATTCGTAGACTATTCCCTCCTCCCCCAGGTATGGAGAATTAGGGTTGGACAGGACCAAGGTGGGAGCAACGGCACCCACTTTCATCCCTAGGAGACCTGGAATCCCTCACTATCTACCTAACAGTTTTATGGATCAGAAATTTGGGAAGGACTTTGATCTTAGGCCGGGTGCTTAGTCTCTGACAGACGAAGCTTCATTTGGGGTGTCTGGGACCAGAGAATCTCTTTTAAAGTCTGGCTCCTCCATGGTCTTGGTCTTTCTCTCTAATTTTTTGCAAGGTAAATCATCCTCTAACGCTCTTCCTGTGAATTAGGCTTCTCATAAAATGGCAACCTCACAACATTTGGACTTCTTACAGGGTGCCTGAGGGTTCCGAGACATCAAGGTGAAATCTGCAAGTCCTATAGGTTCCTAGATCAGGATATGGCATCATTTCCCTTCTACTACATTCTGTTGGTCAAAGCAGTCTCAATCCAGCACAGACTCAAGGGGAGGAGAAAAAAGTAGACCCCACTTCTTTGTAGGAAAGAGATTTGTGGCAATCTTTAATTTGAAATATATAGTTGTTAAAAAGATGCTCTTGAAATATTCTTTTACTTCTTATTAATAGTTTTGCTTGCTCTATTTCAAACCAGTGCTGCATTAGTTAACATATGGCTCACCATATACTTTCTAATGAGAAAGCTTCAAAAAGCTCAATCCTCAAATGCCAGTACAAACACTGGCCTGGCAAAAAGTCACCTGAATTCCTCCCTCTGATATACAAGACCCAAGCTGCATGGACTTGTTTTCCCAACACAGAAAACATTATAGTAAACAAGGGATTTGAATTTAGATATTTACCCAGCTTCTCTGAATCCTAGGTTCTTTTTTTCCTCAATCCTCTGCCAGGAGATCCGGCTGTTTTTCTTACACTTTGGCTGCCCACCTCCTCTAAGCTAATACACACTCCCTGGCAAATTACAAGCATTCAGAACCGGAGCAGAGATTGTGGCTTGAGGGTAAAATTAACTCTACCAACTGAATAGTTTCCCTTGTTCATCAAAATGTGTAGTTGGAAGCTTTAAAAAATGTATATGTATATACACTTGGCAGTCAGTTAAAAGAGGAAATAAAAACTAATAGTAAAGTTTTCACGTATGAGAGACCCCTAAAACACTATACTTTTATGTACCATTTAGTTTGTGGTCATTCACTGCTTTGTGCCTTTGTAGCACTATTTCAAATGCATTCTTTCTCCTCTTATTTTTTAGCACTTATATATGTTGAACATTATTACAGAGGGCTAAGTAAGCCATTTTGTGTGTGTGCGTGTTAAAGTATTCTTTTCTTTAGCTTCAATTGTTCAAATACCATTGAAGTTGCCCGTGATCGATGTAAGAATAATAGTAAACTGATAAGAGTGTGTCAGTGAATATCATAGCATACCATCCCACAGATGGTTCTTGAAAGCAACAGGAGACAGAACGTGGTTATGAATATATATATGTATA
>NW_012140525.1:886294-888801 GCF_000956105.1 Propithecus coquereli | reverse complement strand
TACTTTTAAAATAGATATTACAACCTTTAGTGAATTTCAAGGAAGATATGATATATATGCATACACACATGGACGCATATACAATTATGAAAACAAATTTAGACTTGAATTTTTTTCCTACAACATTGAGGGTAATTTATTTTCTTAATTTCAGAATATTATGGGGATACAAATGTTTTGGTTACATGAATTGCTATTGTATAGTTTAAGTCAAAGTTGTAAGTGTGCCCATCACTCAGATAGTGTACATTGTACACCTCAGGTATGATTTCATCCATCTTCTTCTTCCCCTTCCCACCTACTTTATTACCATTGAGTTTTACTTCCATCTGTGCACATGAGCGCTGATCTATTAGTTTCAATTTAATAATGAGTACATGTGGTGTTCATTTTCTCATTCTTGCGATATACTTTACTTAGAAGAATGGTCTGCAGTTCCAACCAGGGTGTTACAAAAGATATTTTTTCACTTTTAATATGGCTAAATAGTACTCCATGGTATACTACATTGTATTAATCCACTCATAGATTGATGGGCATTGGGTTGATTACACATCTTTGCAATTGTGAATTGTACTGCAATAAACATTTGAATACAAGTTCGTCTTTTTGATAAAATGGCTTTTTTCCCTTTGGGTAAATACCCAATACTGGAATTGCTTGATCAAATGGTAGTTCTACTTTTAGTACTTTGAGAAATTTCCATGCTATTTTCCATAGAGGTTGCACTAATTTGTAGTTCCACCAACAGTGTATAAGTGTTCCTTTCTCTTGGCATCCATGCCACTTGAGACTTTTTGATAAAAGCCATTCTCACTGGGGTTAGGTGATATCTCATTGTGGTTTTGATTTGCATTTCTCTGATGATTAGTGATGTTGAGCATTTTTTCATATGTTTATTGGCTATTAGTCTCTGTTTTTTGAAAAGCTTCTGTTCCTGTCTTTTGCCCATTTTTTAATGGAGTTGTTTGACTTTTTCTTGCTGATTTGTTTGAGTTCTTTGTGCATTCTGATTATTAGCCAGAATTGGGTGTATAGCATACAAATATTTTTTCCCACTCTGTATGCTATCTATTCACTCTATTGATTGTTTCATTGGCTGTGCAGAAGCTTTTTAGCTTAATAAAGTCACATTTAATTTTTTTAAGTCACATTTAATTTTAATTTTTTTAATAGCTATCTTGTCTCTTTTAATGACTTATTTTTGTTGAGCACTTTCACTTACATCATTTAGTCTGATATTTATGGAAGCTTCTTTCAGTGGGCAAGGTAAGGGGCATTACCACCATTTTACAGCTGAGCATCACTGAGATTAAGTGATGTGTTCCAGGTCACCCAGCTAGTAAATGGCTGAGCCTGTTCTTAAAGTTCTTGTGCCTGAGACTCGTGCTTGATTCATTACATATTTTGCTTCCGCTCCTCCCTGGGAAGAATAAGCACCACATGTACTCACCATCAAATTGGCACTAACTGATCAACACTAAGGTGCTCACATGGTAATAATATTCATTAGGGGGTGGGGATTGGGGGTTAGTAAACTCACAACTAATGGCTGCAGTGAGCATTGTATGGGGGAAGGGCATGCCTCTAATGCTGGCTTGGGTGAGGCAAAGTCATAACATGTAACCAAAATATTTGTACCCCCATAGTATCCTGAAAAAAAAAAATCTCTTAGTGGAAGAGCAGATGGATCACAAAGTCACAGTTATTAATTTTTGTTGTTGCTGTTATTGCCATTGGAGTATTCTTCATAAATCTTCACCTGGGCCATTATCTAAAGAAATTTTCCAACATTTTCTTCTAGAGTTCTTATGGTTTAATGCTTTACATTTAAGTCTTTTATCCATCTTGAATTAATCTTTGTGAATGTTGAGAGTTTTGGATCCTGTCTCAATATTCTACATGTGGCTATTCAATTTTCCCAGCATCATTTATTGAATATGGATTCTTTTCCCCAGGATATATTTTTGTCTGCTTGTCAAAGATCAGGCAATTCAAGGATGGTTTTATATCTGCATTCTCTGTTCTGATCCAATAGTCTATGTCTCTATTTTTGTTCTAGGACCATGCTGTTTAGGTTACTATAACCTTGTAGTATAGCTTGAATTCTGGCAATGTGATTCCTTCTGATTTGCTCCTTTTGCTTAAGGTTGTTTTGGCTATTTGGGTTCTTTTCTGGTTAAAAGCAAACACTGAGGGAATTTGTCAAGACCAGATCTGCCCTGCAGGAAGTACTCATATCTGCACTATATATCAATCAGCAAAATAGGCACCCACCAGTGTAAAATCACCCAAAAACTAAAGGTCTGGGCCCATATACCACAATGGTTCAAGAAGAAAAAGAAAACAATAAGGTTCTATTCAACAAGATGAACAGAAACTCATACCACTTATCAATTATTTTAATGAACTTGAATGGCTTGAATTCCCCACTCAAGAGACATAGACTGGCTGAATGGATAAAAAAAAAAATGCAAGCCAAGTTTCTGTTCTCTCCAGGAGACACA
>NW_012140525.1:882242-885379 GCF_000956105.1 Propithecus coquereli | reverse complement strand
AAATTAACCAGAAATAGGAAAGAAAGGACCCAAATAAGTTCAATCAGAAATGAAAAAGGAGATATTACAGTTCATAACTCAAAAATACAAAAATCATCTCTGAATACTATAAAAATCTCTGTGTACATAAACTTGAAATTTTAAGGATATGAACAAATTCTTGGAAATACACAATTTCCCAAGGCTCATTCAGGAAGAAATAGAACTCTTGAACAGGCCAATAATGAGCAACAAAATTGAAACAGCAGTAAAAAATCTTGCAACAGCAACAAAAAAAGGCCTGGATCAGATGGTTTCATAGCCAAATTTTATCAGACCTACAAAGAAGAATTGGTACCTATACTACAGAAATTATTTCATAACGTTAAGAAGGAAGAACTCCTCCCCAACTCATTCTACAAAGCCAATATCACCTTGATACCAAAGCCAAGAAAGGACACAACAAAAAAGAAAACTACAGACCAATATCCCTTATGAATGCAGATGCAAAAATTGTCAATGAAATTCTAGCAAACTGAATTCAGCAGTGCATAAAAAAAAGTCTACCTCTACCAATTGGGCTTCATCCCAGGGATTCAACATATATAAATCCATAAATGTGAAGGAAAAAAAAAAGAGAAGCTCCTCAATACATTTATTGTAACTTTCCTAGTGATTACCCAGAACATTACTTAAGTGTGTAAGGGCTTTTCCTTTCCCAGAATGCAGAATATTTTGGTGTAGCTGCTGCCTCCTCTAACTACTCTTCTTTTGTGCTATTAATAGTTCTTCAAGTCATCAATATCAGAAGAAATAGTATGCTCTATCTATGAGATGAGAGAATTGAACAGTACCTGTATATTTGGTACTAATCATGCCAGCTTAGCACTTCTTTGATATTTTTATTGTTGATTAGCACCATAGTCTTACTTTTGACGAGAATGTAGAAATTTTTCGCAGCTTCATGCTACTGAGATTCTCAGTAGTCTGACTGGTGAATAACTTCTTCACACAAAAAATGAAATGCTTTAGGCTTAAGTCTGTTATCCACCATGAGTTGATTTTTGTGAGAGGTAAGAGGTGTGGATCCTGTTTCAGTCTTCTACATGTGGCTATCCAATTTTCCCAGCACTATTTATTGAATAAGGATTCCTTTCCCCAATGTGTGTGCATGAAACTATAAGAATTCTAGAAAAAAATTGTTGGAAAACTCTTATAGACATTGGCCTAAGGAAAGAATTTATGAAGAAGACCCCAAAGGTAATAACAGCAACAACAAAAATGAATAAATGGGACCTAATCAAATTAAAAAGCTTCTGCACAGCCAAGGAAACTATCAAGAGAACAGACAACTTACAGAATGGGAGAAAATATTCACATGTTACACATCCAATAAAGGGCTGATAACTAGAATCTGTAAAGAACTCAGGAAAATCAACAAGAATAAATCAATCAACCCCATTAAAAAGGGGGCATTCAGGAATTACTGTTCATAAAGCAAATAAATTCCACAAACTCCAAACATTAAATCCTTATTCATTTTAAAGATATCAATAGAATATTCAGATGTTAAAATATTTTAAAGTACATAATGGATATACCAAAAGGTCAAAAATGCCTATATATTTCTTTACTAAATAAATATATAGTAAAGAGATACATACTTTTTAGCATCCAGTACAAATAACTGACAGTTTCACCAACATATAATATTAGGCAGAAGACTAGTATTTTTTACTATTTTTTAACCTATAGAAAAAATACTTTCATATGGTTCAAGCAAATATATTAGCAAAGCTTTATCAGTAAGGGCTTTTTTCCAGCACTTCTAAGCGGACTCGCTATATTTTATCAAGGATTATTAAATTTTATATAAAGTGAACTTTATTTCAAAGTTCTTAAGTTATATTGGCCAAAATTTTGAAAGAAAAAATTTAAAATGCATTTTGTGCTTAAAAAGTAACTGTTTAACATGTACTAAAATGACACAAACCTACTACTCTGCCTCAGCAAGAATGTGCAATAAGCTCTTCAGATTGCATTGTCACATCGCTGACAATCCAAAATGACAGTGATAAGATCAAATAAAATCGATGTACACGTTGCTATTCTTGTATTTTTCTGTGTGCATTTTATAGTTGCTACCACTCTTTCTTTATAATCCTCAGACAAGGGATTGAGTTGTTATTAAAAGGATTTTTGTGACTTTCCTGAGATGAAATAGGTGGCCTACAGATACATGACAATTACAGCAGCGTAAGCATGAAGGAGTTCGCAATGTTGAGCGTATTCCAATGACAATCTTTTATGTAATTCCCTGGGACTAGTTTCCCAAGGGAAAAAAAGGCAATAAGAAAAATGGACAAGAGTTTTATAGCTTTTAAGTATGACCTTTTATGAGTAAATAGTGAAGATTTTTAAAGCAAATTGATAATGCACAATAAACTGTGGCAATTTAAAACTATTCTCCCAGAAGTTTTCCTTGAACTAATTAAATGCCAGATTTCATCACATAATTTATCTAAGTAGTCAATAATCTCCAATTTACTGTCTGTCTTCCTTGCTAGAGTATTAGCTCACACAGGGTAGATTTCATCTCTAATTCAACATTGCATGCACCTAATACCAAAGTGCCTGGGCACTTGCATAGAATGAATTGAGTGAGTAAATAAATAAGAGTATATGTGTTTAAGTCTGAATGTATGAGTACCTGTTTTGTTGTTCGTGTTGTTATTTTGTTGTTTTTTTCTTCACTAGAACAAATTCTTTTAGAAAATGATGCTCTAACTTTTTTGATATGATTAGCTTTATGCTGAAGAACATATGAAGAGCAGGTTTGAAATTGGCAGCAGTAAAAGCTATTTTTACTTCGTATTATAAATAGAAAGAAAGGATTTTCCACTATTTTTTGTGATGACACTGTGGCTCTTTATTCCTTAACGGTTATATTTGTAGTGAACTGGGAAAAAAAAAGCAAACAATAAGGCAAAGACACCTAAGACCATTAAAAAATTAGACAATTTGATAAATAATATCGTTCTAATCACATAAGAAAGGCTTTCAGGAATATATTAAGAAATCTACTGGCCTTTTGTGAACTGTGTCTTAAACTTTAAATATCAATTTTCTTATTATAGTTTAAAATTACATTACAAAAA
>NW_012140525.1:860104-881302 GCF_000956105.1 Propithecus coquereli | reverse complement strand
CATACACAGCCATAGTGTTTATATATGGCCATGGAGTTTCAAAGCCAAAAAGATCTCAGAGATTGTATAGTATATACAGCCTTTTTTTTTTTAATTGAAAAAAATGTGGTTCAAAAATGATAGTGATTGACAAAACCATAGTCAGGTCTCTTCATTTCTCGCATAGTGTTCATTCTTCCATCCTACAAATATTTAATTATGTTACTATATTTCTCATACTGTATTTTCAGGTAAGCTTTGATTTTCAAACTCTGTATCTCAAGAAATTCTGCTCAGGTGCTTTACTGTTAATATATATTAAAGCATGCCAGACTAAACTTACCTTTTTAAACTCCTATGTCTATGCTAATGGCACTATCAAACTTGAAATATTGAAATAGAATTTCACTTTCCCTTTTTAAAAAATCATTCACCAAATCATGTAATAGCTAGTGATACATAATAGGTATAGTTCTATGTATTTTACATGGATCCATCTGATTATTTTTCAAATGAATCTCTAAGACAGGTAGTATTATTCTACCCATTTAGAAAGGGGAAATGATCTTGGAGAGATATTAGAATTTGTCCATGGTTACATACTTAGCCATTAGTTTATGCCAGGTTTCAATAGAGACATTCTGATATCACAGCTCTCTCCCATCACCACTAAAATAATTGCCTCACTAGAGACTTCACTTAAAATTTCTGCTCCATCTTCCTTTCCTTTTTTTCTGCTATGTTGACCCGATTCTGCAATCAAGTATTGTCAGATCCCTGTGGAGGGAGATTGCTGAAAAGATATTTCGAGTAAAGAGATAGTTGATATAATAGTAGTTTTTTTCAGGATAATAGATTAGACAGAATAGCAGATTACATTTTACAAAAGCTGGTGATCTCAAATTTAAAATAGAATTGAAATTTAATAAATGCGAGATTTTACTAACAAGATGTACTTTCTTCTGCTGTATCATATTTCGTAGTCTCAAAGACTTAACTGGTGTCCCTTCTGACTGTTACTAGTCTTTTTATGTACAAAGTAGTCTTTTACCTTATTTTTTTCTGAAATATTCCTCTCAGCTAAGATAGCTCGTGGTTATTTTACTCACTGTTTCTACTAGACAACTAACTGAATTTTTGCATCCAATCAACATTCTAGTTAAAGCCACAGAACACATACTTATTTGGGTGACCATTATTTCTGAACTTGCATATGGATTACTGGACAAAATTGAAAGTAAATAAACTAACATGTTGACTTTAAGCATCACCTAGTAATGATGTATGATGTAATAGTTAAAATGTGTCTTATAGGAAGTGCTAACATTAGGCCAATGCTAGAATATAAATGATCCTAGAAGGTTAGTACCTTGTTAATGTTAGACTTTAACTTACTACAGAAGGATCTGTCTGGAAAGTTATTTGAGATCAACTTGGGTGTATCCAAAAATTTCCACCAAGACATATTGAAAGTTAAGATATAAACCATAATCCCATTGAGTAAAAGAACGGTATAATAATTACTGTACATTCCTAAATTACTTTCAGAATCTATATCCCATAAATATTCAATAAATGTATTTTTGTAGAGATTGATAATAAAAATAACCAACATTATTATGACACGGTTATGTAAATGAGCCAAAAAGATGGCCTCTTTGTATTGACATCTAGGTCGTTTATTTATTTATCATAGGCTAAGATCAGTTAGTTCAAAGGCTCCATGGCACAAAACACATATTTTTATGCATTCAACCATTTTCAAAATTGCCCAAACAGGCAGATTTTTTTGCCATTACAGCCTGCGTGCTTTATATTCCCTACAAAACCAACATCTGCCAGCCATCCCTAAAATAAACTTTGTGGTTAAAAGACACCATGACACTGTAGCTGTTGCTCTATGGAATCCTCTGACTCAGAATACCTGCAGTGCTGCTGAAAGACAGCATTTAGGCAGGTAAACACCATCTCCAGCATCCCTGCCCTGAACTTCCCTTGCTTGCTCTTCTCCCCTTCTGAGTAGCAATTCTACACTGTAGCCCTGGACAGATTCATGCTGAGAGGAACTCCTCTGCCCCACCACCACACAGCACACCTGTACACACCTCATCCAATAAATTTTGTGTGTGACACTGACGCTTCTTGGCCTATTGGCCATAGCTATTTCCTGATTAGCTCCTGAATCCCTATGACCCCCATACACGTTTATATACATTATTTTATTCACTAAAGAATTTATTGTACTCTGTTTCGTTATATTAGAACATTTCTAATAGTCTACCTCTTAAGGTCAGATAATTAAATGAGTTTATAAAGGTAAAATACTCAGAAGAGTTTCTAATGCATGTATGTGTTTAATAAATTCCATCTATATTAATATTAATATTAATGTTAAGCAAATCTCCAAATACCTTTCTCTGATACTTGCCACAGTTCTGTTTTTTCTTGGACCCTGCTCACAGCAGGAGCCTTAAGGAGAGAGTTAACATGGGTATGAGTGGAAAAGTAAGCTCCCAGGGGCAATATGTACTGCGGAGACTAGTTTGGGCAAGGGACAAATTCATTAACTAAAAACTGAAAGTGATTTAACCAAGGAGGTGATATTATAATAGTTTTTATACCATTACGTGTCTTATATTTTGTCTACATTATGGGTTAAGTTGGATGTCACCAATAATCTTAATACTTCTGAGTTGAAAATCACATTTTGCTTCTGTGCTTGAGTTGCAGCTCTTCCACATTTGAAGTATTAATAATAACAACAAAAATTTTACATATAAAACTGAGCCCACTCTCAAAGAATTCCTGATATTATAATATAAATTAATCATAAGACTAGATGACTTACTTCTATAATAGGAATTCCTTATTACTGATCTAAAATGTGTCTGATTTTTCGAATTCACGTTCTCAAAAGTCAAATCAATTGTTTTAAAATATATTTAGGTTGAAGATTAATAAATGATTAAATATTATTTTTATAGTATAGGTGATAATCAATACATTTTCCATATAGGTGGGCCTTGCAAATATAATACTATATAGTTGTATATAGATTAAAAAAAATCTAATGGGCCTATTTTGTTACCAAATGATTCCTACAAATAATCATTTAATATTTACCTCATATCATTTAAGATTGTTATAATCAAATACTCAATAGTATTATTACTCTTTTTAATTAAAACATTGAATGAGATTATGTGTCAACCCTTCCCTTGTTATATTCTATTTCAATATACAATCACCATCCAGGCATTTAGTTATTTACCTTTTCTTTTCCACTGAGAATGTTGTTGCATATTTTTTTATACCTCTTGTTCTTCCCTGGATCACTTCAGTTTCTACTTTCAGGGATCATCATTTTCAGGTGAAATGCACACAGGAAGAATGCCAACTCATCTAGAACTTGGATACTTGAGTTTCAAAAATCAAAGATCCTGTCACTCGTCTTGACAGAGACTCTATATTAGCTGTCACTCACATTAAGACTCTTATCCTCCTACTAGACCAACTCCTGAGGCTTTGAAAATATACAATAATCTAGTTTTGCTTTTGGTAGCTTATCAATACCTGCACACTACTGAAGCAAGACCATGATTTTAGAGTACAGAACTTTTAAGATGCTGAAAATTCAAATGTTTTTATTTCATTTATTGAAAAATATCCCCCCCAAAATAATACTGAGACTATCAACCTTAAAACTAACAAAGATGGTTTTGAAATCATTATAAACATGTCCCTTTAAACATACAGAAAAAACAATTGATATGGTAAAAAAGTAAATTACCTTTGGGTCTGTATTGCACTTTCATTATAACATGTGTTCCTGAGATTCCTAAATTAGGTAAGGGGATTGCTATAACATTTTTTACTATTTTTATTAGTGAAATAAAAATGTGTTTTTCCTCAGTGTCTTAGTTTCCTTGGCCTGCCATAACAAAGAACCTCAAACTAACGGCTTAGAACAATAGAATGTTTTGTCTGTTCAAGAGGCCAGAAGTCGTAATCAGCCAGTAGGATTAGTTTCAAAGGCTCTGAAAGAGAATCTGTTCCACAACTCTCTCCTAGCTTCTTGTGGTTACAGGCAATTCTTGGCATGGTTGGCTTATAGCTGCATCACTCTAATCTTTGTCTCCATTGTCACATGGCCTTTCTCTCTGTGTGTCTCTATGTGTACATCCTCTTCTAAAAGGACACCAGTCCTTAGATTTAGAGCCTACCCTAATCCAGTGTGGCTTTATATTAACTGATTACATATGCGAAGACCCTATTTCCAAATAAGATCACATCTTGAAGTTCTACCTGGACATGAATTTTGGGGGAGACACTATTCAACTCATTACATTCAGACTTTGTATCAAATAGTATTGCAACTCTTAACAGTATAATCCACATAGAACTTGGAGCCCAATTAATTAAAAATATCGTATTCTGTGTTCTAGGATGCACCAGCAATTCACTTAATTTTAGTGAGCTGCTGTTCCTATTTACAAAGTTCCATAAATGTTGTAAGTTTTATAGGAATTTGTAACTATTTTAAACTAAGGAAGTTTGTTAATTTAATAGTAGCATTAGAATAAGAATAGCTCTCAGTTCTGGTAATCTATTGTATGATCTTGGGCAAGTCACTGACTATCTGAAAATTGTGTGACTCATACAAAAGAGATTGAACTAGAATCAGAGGTTAAAAATCAGTAGCCCTTGGGTCAGTTTGTTCTTTGTGCATATTTTATTTTGCCACCAAAATAATTTAAAACAATTAATTTTATTGCCTTGAGGTAAGATTTATACTCTCTAATTAATCACAGTCCTTGCTCTTTCTTAAAATGTCATATTGGCTACTTCATATTTAGAGCCTTAGTGACCCCTGATGGCATCTGAGTTTGTGGCCCTAAAGTTTTCTAACTGCATAGTCTCATGAGTCCTAAGTCATAGATTACTTTCAAAATGATAAAGTCACATTCTGTGACTGGTTTATCACATTTGAAAATGGTATAAATTCCTTTGACTCCTTAAAGGACAGCTATTTAATAAGTATAAAATACTGTTACCTGCAATCTCTTTGTTGCTACTTGAAGTATCACTAAGTATTAAGTGGACATCTGCATTTAGCTTTTCATTATGACTTCTAGATTATTTCTTTGAGAGGTTAAAACTAATTCAGCGGCTATCAGTGGATATGAGTAGTCACAGTTGCCTCTGCCCAAGGACACTCATGTAAATCAAATGTTAATTTCATCTCTGCAAGGTGCCATTAAAACAGCAATAAGCTGTCTGCCCACATTTTAGCTTTGTGAAGACAACATGCATTTAAATACTCTCTTTTATACCCTTGGCCTTCTACTCACTAGAGAAATTTCTATTCAGGAACATTTTTACTGCCAATGTCTGTCCATCTTCTCTCTCTTCACAGTAATATCCAGTACTAGGAAAGCTTAATTGGTGCTGACACACAGAGCAGTAGTTGGATATCTATATTCTAAATGCTAATATATTGAATATTCTATTTTAAAATGGGTTTTACAGATGAAGTTAATCTAAGATATAGAATTCTCCTTTAAGGAGGGAATGATTTTTGCATATCACAAAAGATGCTTGGAGTCTAGTGGAAGAGACAAATGATTATAAAACTATGTATTAAATTAAAGTTGTGCTAAGTGCATAATAAAAATTGTTATTCATGAGAAGACCTTTTCCAGGTAACAAGTTAGAAAAAGGCTTCCTGAAAAAGGACGCTAACTTTTTAAAAATATTACTTAAATACGGTGCACAATTTCAATCAAGAATGAAGGATCTCTAGAGTTATTTTCAATATATCAGAACTTTCAGTTTCACTGAGCCTCTTGATTGACAGAATCCTTGAAAGTGTCAGTAAAGCTTGACACTAGGTACCCAGAAATTGGGTAATAATGGTCAAGATGATCTATTTGTCATCTTAATTTCTGATTGAAGAGAATTAATTCCTTTCAGTAACATGATACCATTATCCACAAAGTCTTCAGTATTCCATACACAATGTCCAACATTTAAACAAAATTACCAGGCATGATAAGGGGTGGAAATAAATGACTTTTTGAAAAAAGAAAAAAAAGAGAAATTTTTCAAATGGATCCATGGGAAATATAGATGTGCACATTCTACAATAGTGGCATTGAAATAAAGGTGCTAAATATATTTAAAAATGCATATAACAAAATGAAATATTTCATAAGAGAATTAGGAAAATAAAATATGGTAATTCAGTGCTCAATATATGGGCTTTACAACAGAATAAACAGAGGAAAAAAGATGTTCAGTGATTGAAACATATGCTAGTAAAACTTAATCCAGACTAGAGCAAGGAAAACAGAAAGATAAGAAATATAGAAAAGAACCAAAAAAGATGCAGAATTCATGACAAAAGTACAGCCCTCCCCCCCCACACACACAAACAACACTCTTGGTAAGTACAAAAAAAGGGGGATAAAACCTAGGCATATTAACGAGGTGCCTAAAAACTAAGGATAAAGAGGAAATCACGAAAGTGGCCAAAGAAAGAAGACAAATTACCATGCTCATATAGCCATCTAATCCTTGACAAAGCAGACAAAAACATACACTGGGGAAGAGAATCCTCATTCAATAAATGGCGCGGGGAAAGATGGATACCCACATGTAGAAGACTGAAACAGGATCTGCACCTCTCACCTCTCACAAAAATCAACTCATGGTGGATAATAGACTTAAACTTAAGGCATGAAACTATAAGAATTCCAGAAGAAAATGTTGGAAAAACTCTTACACACCTTGACCTAGGGAAAGAATTTACAAAGAAGACCCCAAAGGCAATCAAAGCAACAACAAAAATAAATAAATGGGACCTAATCAAACTAAAAAGCTTCTGCGTAGCCAAGGAAACTGTCATGAGAACAAACAGACAACCTACAGAATGGAAGAAAATATTCATATGCCACACATCCAATAAAGGGCTAATAATTAGAATCTATATAGAACTCAGGAAAATCAGGAAGAAAAAATCAAACAACCCTATCAAAAAGTGGGCAAAGGACATGAACAGAAACTTTTCAAAAGAAGATAGACTAATGACCAACAAACATATGAAAAAATGCTCAACATCTCTAATCATCAGGGAAATGCAAATCAAAACCACAATGAGATATCACTTAACTCCAGTGAGAATGGCCTTTATCAAAAAGTCCCAAAAAAATAAATGTTGGCATGGATGCGGAGAGATAGGAGCATTCATACACTGCTGGTGGGAAAGGAAACTAGTACATCCTCTATGGAAAGTAGTGTGGCGATACCTCAAAGAACTAAAAGTAGAACTACCATTTGATCCAGCAATCCCACTACTGTGAATCTGCCTAAAGGAAAAAAAGACATTCTATAAAAAAGATACGTTCACTCAAACGTTTACAGCAGCACAATTCACAATTGCAAAGATGTGGAAACAACCCAAGTGCCCATCAATTCATGAGTGGATTAATAAAATGTGGTATATGTATAACATTTCCAGATGCTTAGAGATATATGCCTATAATTAATAAAAGATCTTATGCCATGATGTACAATGCTTAAATACTTGGAATATTTCTTAAAGTATCCTTAATTTGTAAAGATATAACCCTCAGTTAAAGACTAACATATTAAATGTGCAGTAGAGATAATCTGTTAGGTCCTATTTGCTTCTAATATGATTATGTTTTTAAATCTCTTAAATGTACTTAAAATTCTATAATCTGGAATAATTTGCATCTTCAACGTCCATGAAATTTAGCTTTCTCAACTTTATTTTACCCTAATAGGCTATAACTAGATTCTGCCTTGCTTATTTCCTCTCTGTGTACAAAATACGATATATATAAAATGACTTGGAGGAGAAAAAAATTCATCTTGTCTATATAATTCAATATATATTACTGTATAATCATGTCTCCTGGTTGGCTTATCCAACTATTATAATAGGTAATTTTTGCAACCCCATCCAATGTTTCATAAAATACAATTTTACCTACTTTTAAGCTAAAGGAGGTGAAAGGTGAAAAGAAAGACTAGAAGAATAAATTAGACTTTAACTTGACTTCACACATTTTTAAATCAATGCTTGCAAGACATTATTTTTAGGTGGTTTTTATATGGGTGAATAGTTATGTTCCCAACTTAGCTTGTCAATGTATAAAATCAGAGGTTATTTTTTAATGTAATAAAATTATTCCCTAATTATTTGATGGGAAAATGAATAAAGTGATTTAAACCAATATGAACTTTTATGCAATTTCATTAATTATTGCAAGAACTTTGGAGTAAAAAAAAATTATCCATCTAGTAGGCAATGAATTTATACTTAGCATCACCATAAGTTCACAGGTGTTAAATTAGCCACAAAGGAACTCTTGGGAGGAATCCAAACTTAATAAGAATGGACAGGAATGCCATTTTAAAAAGAACAGGAAGCCAAATATCTGGCATATAACTATGATTCAGTCCACAATAATGTGTCACTATTTCTCTGCTATTTTTGTAGATAGGAATTATACTTTTGCCTCTATTCTTAGTCCTCTTTCTTTCTCAAAGAAAGCTGAATTTTAGAACTGAACTAGGTTTTTTTTTTCTCTTTATAAAAGCCAAATTATTTTTAGACCCCAGATATTTCTATCATTAAACCCATGTGACAAAGCATATTTTGAAAGGGAGCATGACTTATAAAATGGTTTTCACACTGTGAGTATGTAGGTATTTCTTTAATTCCAGAATAATACAACAATCAAGTGCCGAAAACCTCTATAAATGGCTGCCTGCCAAGCTTCAGCACATAGCCCCTTAAAGTCCCTTGATAGTCAGGACTTGCTGTCTGCCATATAACACAGAGGCTCTTGGCAAGAGTCTCCCAATTTATGGGGCTTAGGGAGCCACAGCCTTGGGCTCTGTTGCAGCAGTAGTTGAGCATCTGCCATTCCGAAAGCCCAGAGTTTCCACTGGCAACAGTGTGTCCCTGCCTAGGCAAGCATCGTGGAGTACACGAGAGCCAGAAGACTCCCACAAGGCTCTAGGTACAGACTCCAGTTGCCAGGCTCACAATTGTGGCTGCCAGCATCAAGCAGCTGATGTTAAGACATGACTGCGATGATATCTTACGAAAATCTTTAATACCATCTGCATTCAAAACAAATTTGTGCCATCAAATAAAATTTATGTGATCTCAGGGACATTAATAGCCAGAAGAATTCTAGAGTACTCAAAGTACTCAAGATTAAGGTTGAAGATTTACTAGTCCTACACTAGAGCACACCTGAATATTGATGTTACAGTAGTACCATAACATTAGTTACCATGATAGAACATGAACCAAATATCAGACACTGTGTTAAATCTCTACGTGCATTACATTTTGCATTCTTCACAACTTTCTATACATAGCAACACAAACACAATTTAAAAGTTGTAAAATTGACACTAAGACAGCTTTAAGTCACTTGCTCAGTGTCAAGGTTTGTACATGGGAGAGCTGGAATTCAAATACGGGTTTTTCTGACACCAAAGCCTCTGTGCCATCCTGTTTTTCTAGTGGTTTTACCACTTCCACTTTGATTCTCAGGTCTCATCAAAGCAGAGAGGACTTAGACTTATAAAACTTTCTATATTGTTCTGAAATCCTGGGTCTAGGATTTTTAAGGGAACTGAACTAGAATCAAAATCACTTCTTATTGAAACGATAATTATTTTTGTTTGATTTTTTGAGACAGGGTCTCACTCTGTACCCCAGGCATTCATGCAGTGTCATCATCATAGCTCACAGCAACCTCAAACTTGTGGGCTCGAGCGATCCTCCTGCCTCAGCCTCCAAAGTAGCTGGGACTATAGGTACACATCACCACACCTGGTTAATTTTTCTTGTTTTTCTTTTTTCTTCCGGTAGAGACAAGGTCTCACTATTTTGCTCAGGCTTGTCTCAAACTCCTGGCCTCAAGTAATCTGTCTGCCTTGGCCTCCCAAGGTGCTAGGATTACAGGTGTGAGCCACCATGTCCAGATTCAATAATTTTTTGAACACTGAGAATTTGAGCCTTCTATTACTCAGGATTGTTTCCTTTTAACTGTTTCACTGAAGTTCTGCTTAAATTTTCAATAAGCTTGCCAATGCCTCAATATCACAATACGTATCAGGATTAGGCATTAGAAAAATCAATTACTAAAAAAAGGGTTTAGAAGAAGTAAAGGTACAATCAAATATATGTGTCCAGTAGATTTAACAATTGACATGAAAAAATCATTTGTAGTCAACATTATGTTTGCATAATACTATTTACCCATGAAAAATATTTACCAATGAAAAGTATTTACTATATAAACTGTGGAAATAGACCATGAATATGAGCCATGATACAGCCATGAATACATATGGCTATATAATTTTCATTAATAGGCATGTCAATTGTCATATATCTTAAGATAGGTACATGATTGAGAAGCCCTGTTATAATACAAACACATAGGCAGACTCATTCCCTAGGAATATTTCTTGTTTTCCACTCCAGAATACTTAGTTAAGAAGATATTTTCAAGAACTCTTATTTTGTTGAAGAAGAACTTATTTGTACACTTTGCCCTGCATCTGCCCATTCCCCTCCCTCTCTCACCTCTGGTAACGACTGTTCTGTTCTGTTTTTAGGTATTTTACTTTTTTGTTTTCTTTATGATTCCACATATAAGAAAAATCACACAGTATTCTTTCTGTGTCTGGCTTCTTATCATAACTTAACACTTAAACTTTTAGATTCAGAATACATATTTTCAATACTACTCCTTTGTGAAATACTTTTCCAGGACCCAAGGAGAGAGATGGAGAGAAGACCTGAACCCAACCTGTAGCCTGAAGCTAAGCTACCCAGAAAACACAACAGTCATGATAGTGACCACTTGCCGTCATCAAGCCACTGAAATATGGGGCTGTTTATTAAACAATATTCTTTCAGAAATTACTAATAGAGCTATTTCCTCTTAAAGTCAATCACATGACTAAGAGGTCAAAGTAACTATATTTGGTGTGTAGTGATACTAATACTAATATTTGCCCATATTTCATAGAAGTTATAGAAAATATTTTGCTGTATGTAATGTGATGTTTCAATGTAATTTTAAAATGATTAAAACAAATATAAAACTGGAGACTTTCTGAAAAGTGAATAAATGGCTCTACTTTCTTCTCCAAAGCAACTTCAAAACTAATTTTTCAACCCCCTCTCCTAAACTCAGGAGCCAAAAAAAAAATAATTGAATTTTCAAGATTTCATAGTTTATTTTTAATGATAAGCAATAGATTTAATGAGAGACTTACTCAGAATTATTAGTCACTGTATTTGAAATTTATCTGATATCACATGTTATCCAAGGTTCTTTATAATTTATGTTCTGTATGATTTAGATTTTGCATGACAGATGTTTCCTTTAATCCAGCTAACTCTTTCTCTGCATTGCAAGTAAATTGAATCTAAGACAAAAAGTTGCCTATAAAATAGTCTCAATGGAATGTAACTAGTATAAAGATTCAAATTTCTACTGATAGTAAAAACAGTCTTGCTAAGTAAGATCTGAGATCTTTGTAGGTGTTAAGGTGCCATGATATTATAAAAAAGTATAAGGTCACATTGATGTGAGTACGATGTCAGTGGAGGGACAGTAAAAATGAACACATCACACACTCTGGCTTCATTGGGATAGTGAGTGTTTTACTTTTGTTTGTTCTTGAGTCACTAACAAGGAGCCTGCTACCATCACCACTTGCAAAAATATGAGCTTGTGTTAGAGTTCTTTTGCCTCAGACATTTATGATTTGTCTATGCTGGCATAGGATTTTATTCATTCACTCATTTGTCATAGACTTGGCACATCAGCAGTTTGATTACCGGCCACTGTATTGTGCCTTCTATCTGTCACATTAATATTTGTTATCAACAGTGGGCAGACTTGAAAAGGGATTAGCACTCTTTTAATCATAATGTGTTTGAGGGTATGATAGTCTGACTTTCCAATTACTGTCATCAATCTGAGATGGAGGAAAGATTGAAGTAACATTAGCATGTCTTTCCATAATCAAAGCTCGGTTGCTGGGAAAAGATTTTTAAATTCAAATTGATACTTAGCACCCCCTTAGCAATTGAGGAAAGAGGGAATCAAAATATCAGAAGAGAAAGGCTAGATTAACTGTGGTGGGCATTTCTTATGTTCACCTGCAAGAGGGATGCAACATAATGCTTTCATTTCTTGAGTGAAGGGAAGGTAAGTGGGAGGTGTGTGCTAGTGGGGTTGGGGGGTGCAGGGGAGGTTGGAGAGAGGAATAGAAACACTGAAAAAGGCAAATGGCTTTCTAGGCCCTCCTGCATATATTTTCCATAGCGTATTCAAGAACCATGCAGGGTAATATGTTTCTTTTGTTAGACAGTCATACGTTGTTAATATTATTTCAAGTAAGCAGTTTGTACATAATAGAAAGATGCTTGACTCTAAGTACTTGTGATTTCATTAATATCGAATATCCTTAGTTTCATAAAAAAATGACTTTGGTTTCAATTTTCTTGTCTATTACACTAGGAAGTAGGATTATAAACTCTCCCTAAGCCCCTTCCCAAGTCCAGTATCTCCAGAGGCAGTCAAATAGTAGTCCAGGTTATTTAAATGGAAGCTACATGACTAAGATATTTGGATTTTATTGCTTTTTTTATTAAATGCTTTGAGAAATGATTAGGAGAGTCAGTGTCGTAAACAATTTTACAAATGTAACCAGAATCTATAAGAATTATGGCCGAAATTATGAGACTATTAATTGGGTGATTATGCACAGAAACAATGACAGATTTTTAGGGCTAGACTATAATTCAAAAAATATCATAATGGTGTCTTATGATTCTGGAAAATGGGAAGAATGATACACTTAAACACAAATTAAGGAAATATATTCAGTACGCATTCTACATAAATGCTGTTTCAGGTAGAATAGTTTTCTTGGAATTTCTGAGATGATGTAAATAAATTATAATAGATGTGAACATTTCATGGACTAGCAGGTTATGTTCCTACAAAGGAATTAGTGACAGAATCATCGTACCAGTTTGGCTCATACCCCTATAATTATTATAGGAATAGTTAACCTTAAATCCATTCAGTGATTAGAGGAATGCCTAGCATTGGTGAGTAGGTAGAGCGGGTGACATGCTAAAGCATTTCACTCTCCTTTTTGTTTACATTTCACAGATTATGACAATTATAAATTTATGCTCAGCATCCAGGCATAGTGCAATGAAGTTAGCATGCTTTACTTGAGAAAACTCCAGCTTTTTGCATTCATTCCAGGTCTCGATCTCTGAGGACACGTGAATGGATATGACAGAATACAACCATTTGCCTCTCACTGGGCAGAGCAAAAATTATTCCCTTCCCCAGATGATACCAAATCTTTTTCATTTTGCTGCCAATAGGCTACTCTATGTAAAAGTTGCTGACAGTTCTCTTTATATAATAATAGTTTGGTGTCCTCTCTGTGGTAATTATGGGTTTGATTCTATTTTGCATTCAGCAAGTTGTTAGTCAACTTTGTTTCTGCTCCAGGACGTACTTTGTTTTTGTAGACAAAATGAAATCAACATTTTAAAGCTCTGAGAAAAACTAGTCAAAGGATTTTCACCGTCCCTTCATTTTCTCTCCATTCCGATGCTACAACATATTTACGTGTCACCCACACTGCTTCCATTCCTCTGCTGAAGGCAAAATTGCCTCTAACTTTCTCTCTCTCTCTCACCTCTCTTGTATTAATAGTTTGTTTTAAAAGCCTGCTGGCTATACCTTCAAAATATACCATGACTAATTATTATTTCTTATGGATTTTTTCCTGATCATCTCTTACTGGGTTCATTATAATATCCTCATAACTAGCCTCCCTGCTTCCACATTTTCACTTTAATGTTTAACATCCTCACAGAAATCAGATCATGAAGCCCAAACCATAAGTTAGATCATACCTTTTTATTCAAGACCTTACAGTGCCTCACATTTTTGTCCAATTAAGTACCAAAGTCCTTATAATGGCCCATCTGGTCACGAAGATCTTCTCAGAACCCAAGAAAGCAAGTTATTTTGTCTGTTCCATTTACTGATGTGTCCTTAGTGCCTTAAACAATGTGGGCACAGGGTAGGTGCTTAGTAAATATTGACTTATTAACAATGTCTGAGCAGTTACTGAATCTCTGATCTGTCTTATATCATTAGAACAAATGGCTGACACAGAGGCTTCCAATGGGAGGGAATTGTTCTGACTTCATTTACTTACCTTACTTAGGGCAGAAATGATACACCCATGAGGATACATGCTCTGAATAGCCTTACATTATTTGAGGTAGTGTTAACAGTGACCACTAATTCCTGTTTTCTTATTTCATTTGGGACACTGACGGCCAGGTATCTCTAATCTCCAATAGAAGCATGATAGAGCAAGTAAATATAGTTTCTGGACAAAGAGAAGTTTCTCATAGGAATGTAGGAACTTGACATATTCTATATTTGTAATATGTAAAATTTATTATTGGGAGGCAAAACAGATATCTTAATAAAACTTGCTTAGTCCCAGCACCCAGTATACTATATATCCGAAGTATAGTAGGCAGTCAAAAAAACATAGAGAATAAATAACAGATGAATAAAAGAGTTTGGCAGACAAAGAGGTTTGCAGTGAGATAGGAGTAAGGTCGCAAAGAGAACACAAAATATGAAGACTTGAATGTGAGAGACTAGAGAGAAATGAAGTTTGCCATTTCTGGGTGAAGAATGGAGAGATGAAGCTGGAGTGTTAGATGAAGGCCAGGTTTTCAAGGGATTGTGAGTCAATTGGAATCAATTGAAATGATTTAAGCAGAGATTCAAATAATTATTATGTGTCATCAAACTGCATTTCAAAAAAATCACTCTGACTGCTCAGTGGAGAATAGCTTGAAGGTGCCAAATTTGGTAGAAGAGATGATTTGAGACAGTGAATGTCATCTAGTTTAGATAGATGTGCTCATCTAGCAGAGATATGGTGATACCTCAGATTAGTAAGCTAGCTGGGTTTTGGGAAATGTGGGCATATTCCTGAAGTACTTAGAGACATGATAAAACTTAGTTATGGATTAGATGTGATGACTGTGGGAAAGGGTGGTGTCAAGGAGGATTCCCATGTGCACAGGAAACTAAGGTAAGAAACAGTGGTTGTTTAGGGGAAAATAGTCCTGTGCAAAAAGGATCTGAGATGCCTGTGTGGTAACTGCATGAAGATGTCCAGTTGAAAAATGGAAATAAAGTTACAAAGAGGTTGTCAATTTATCTAGAAAATAACATTTGTCTCCAGATGTGAATGGCAGAGTTTATCTAGGGATTTCAATGCCTAATGTGCAGAAATGTAATTAACTTTTAGTTGAGAAATCATTTCTGACATTCTTCTCTCAAAGAGGCTGCAGAGTTTAGGTTATTGGTACAATGGTGACTAAAGGGATCATAGAATGTAAAATAGATATCTAAGGAAGTCGTGGCTGGAGGAAGTGAAGATAAATTAATTGAATGTCCTCCTGAGTTAAAAATAGCATTTAGGAATAATCCACCCAATGATATGGAGGGAGCATCACTGTTGTTATAGGTTAATTAAGAGTTAATGTGTCAGTTTAAAATATTTTGGAAGTAACATTCATCTGGTATCGGGCAGATGGGAGGAGGGAAGAGGGGATGGGTATATTCACATCTAATGAGTGTGGTGCGCACTGTCTGGGGGATGGACATACTTGTAGCTCTGACTTGGACAGTGGAAAGGCAATATATGTAACCTAAATGTTTATACCCCATAATATTCTGAAATAAAATACAAAAAAATGTACCTGAAAAATTGAGAGTAGATGTATAATTCTGTTTCTGTACCTCCAGAGAACCCCACTGATGTGGTACATGTAACTAATTTTTTGGATATACCCAGGGTACAAAATAAAGCTTGCTGCCTTTTTTATATAAATAGCCAAAAAGAGAAGTAGATTCATCACCATATTGGACCAAAACTGTTCAAAAACTAAAGAAGGTAATAAATGGCAGATTCCCAGCATCTCTCCTTGGACTCATTTGACACCTAGTCAAACAATTTGAGACAAAATAGAAGATTATTTTAATACATAGAAATTGTTCTCTTAAGGAAAATAAAAACTTTTGCATATTCTGTGATGCACAGTCATTATAAATATTTCCTTTTTCTTTTAATCCTGGGCCAAAATGAAATAAAAATATTATAAAATTTTCTTGGCATGTTCAAACACAAACTTATTTAAACAATAAGAAATTCCAGTATATTATCTGTTCAAGATAAAATCAATTGACAAAGGTATTTTGTGATCCATAAATTAAAAAAGAAAGTATCATTGATATATTAGGGAAATAAAAATATCCATTCTTCAATAAAATTAAATGGGGGATATTTCACTTTTTGACCGATCTTGCTTTTGACTAGGAGGCATGGTCAGTTTAGATGAATACCATTGTCAACTCTATCTGCACACTATTCTCCAGAAGATATTTCTTGCTGAGATAAATGATTTCTATCTCCTTTAGAAAAGCTAGAGTTATAAAATAAATGCTTATGATCAGAAATTTCAGTCAGTTGAATATTTTGTAGGCATTTCTTTATTTTTTTTTAAAGTAACAGTAATTAGTTCAGAAATGTAAATGCTTATTTTGAGAAGGAGATAATTTATTATTTTGATGAGAGATAAATCCCAAATGTTAATTACTGTAAAAATGGAGATTGTAAAATGAGGGAGATATGTTACAAACCCACTTACCGTTGTCAGAAATAGAATGAGTTGTATAAATGCATTGTCTATTGGAGAAGCAGGAAATGGTTTCAGGGCAATGTTCATGGGGATCTGAGCCTACTGTGCTCAAAGCATTTCTCATTATCACTTTCAGTACAACACAGGAGCCTTCCAAAGTTTATATGAAATAGCTTGAAAAAAATGAAGTCACAGGCCCACAAATGATACTTCTAGATATGCCTACTCAAGAAGCAGTCTATATTTTTTGTTCATTTGTTTGTCTTCTTTTGAGAAATGTTTATTCAGATCCTTTTTAATATTATGTGTTTTTTTGCTGTTAAGTTGTTACAGAGGGGAAAAAATGGCGGAGTTAAGGTAACCTCCTGGATTCCTGCTCCCAGAGAAAGAGGTGTAGATCTCAGTCTGCTACACGTGAATGGATCGCTCTCTGGCAAAAACACGGACTTGCGGCGGGGGGCAAGGGCAACATACGTAACCTAAACATCTGTACCCCCATAATATGCTGAAATAAAAGAAAAAGAAAAAAAAAACAGCGAGGTGAATCGGTGGAGATTCAGCATGGGACACACAAAACAGGGGGAAAAAAAAACATGAATGGGAGATAGGAACACAAAACCTAGAGAGTGCAAGGCAGATGATAGAGAGTGAGTGGAGCGTGGGATGGCTGCACCCGCCTGACCAGCAAGTGCAGTGGGATGAGACCCTCAAGAGAAAGTCTAGTTTCCTCACTTACAAGCCCACTGAGACAGGGTCCTGCGTGAAGTGGGTGCAGAATTGTGGCAGGAGACGTGGGGCTCTGCGGAGAGGGGACACGAGCGGGAAGCACCTTGAACTCCCCAGAGCTCCATGTCAGGACTGCACCAGACAGAGGAGGGGCTGATCTGGGCGACCTCTGGAGGCAGTTAGGAGTCAGGAAGCTGGTCTCTGACACCCAGAAGGTCCAGATCAAGGAGGTGATTACTAAGGAGAAGACTCTAACCTGGAAACTGCAGTGGGTGATTAGGCCTGCACAGGGCGGGTCAGTAAGAGTGAGAGCTACTGCTGGACAGGCGTGAGATTGGGGGAGGGTGACATAAAGGAGACAACCGGGCACCCTGATGACTCAGCTCCCTGATCTGGGGCCTGCCAACCCCAGAATGGTCTCCTCCAGTGCTGGCGCCCTGTGAGCCAGTGATTGCCATTCTCGGGGCCCACAACACTGTGGCTGCGGTGCGATACAGTGGCAGCTCCCTCCCCCTAGCCCGGAAACTCTCACGACAAGCTCCGCCCTTGCAGGACCTAAAATCGACTAGCCAGGCCCGTTTTAGAGGGATGAATTTTGAATACTTCCTCAGTTGTGGGAGGCTAACGCCTGTGGCACTTGCAGGCGCTGGGGTGCTGGGCAAACCGGGGCAGCACCCTCTCTCCATAGCCAGCATCTTTTGTGTGGAAAGTGGTAGGCTCCACCTCTGGGGTTGTGGCAGCGAGACATGAAGAGCACTTTTCCCTCTGCGACAAGTTTCAATCCATGGGGCCTTGATGCTGACCAATAGCTGACAGCCCAGTGACTTTCTTCATCAGACCGGTTTAGGTCATCCAGTACTACCGTAAATGAGGCTGGATTTCCACCTGCAGTCAGCTACCAACAGTGAGGTCCACGGTTGGGGAACAAAAATCCTGGCAAAAGACCAAAATAAGTTCCCCAAGTAACTCCTCCCATCAGAAGCAGCCTCCCAGCTGTGGTAGAAGAACCCTGAACAACATACAAGCGGCCCCCTCTAGCGGCAAATGAAGTAACCATAGAAGTGCACACATCCAGGCTAATAGCACCTGCAATCTACTAAAGCAGACGTGTTACTTTCCAAACGAAAACTGAAAGAAGAGAAGCAACAGCTGATTCAGATGAGAAGGACACAGTGAAAGATCTCTGGAAGTATGAAAAATTAAATGGAAAGCACACCCCCAAAGAGGAACACCAGCTCTCTAGCAATGAACACTAACCAAGTCCAGAATACTAAAATGACAAAAGAAGAATTCCAAACATGGATTGTAAGTAAGCTCAATGATATGCAAGGAAAAATGGATAACCACCACAAGAAAACCACAAAAAAAAATCCAGGACTTGGAAGAAAAATTCACTAAAGAAATTGAAATATTAAAGAAAAATCAAACTGATCTCCTGGAAATGAAGGACTTATTCAGGGAACTACAAAACACAGTAGAAAGCCTCAAGAACAGGGTAGATCAAACAGAAGAAAGAATCTCAGAGATTGAAGACAGCACCTTAAAATTGAATAAGTCAGTCACAGAGATTGAGCAGAAAATTAAGAAAAAAGAAATAAGCCTACAAGAAATGTGGGATTATGTGAAAAAACCGAACCTGAGGGTGATAGGGATTGAGGAAGGTGAAGAAGAAAACACGCAAGGGCTGAAAAAGCTATTTGAAGATTGAATAGAGGAGAATTTCCTAGGCCTTGCTAAAAATCTAGATATACAGGTACAAGAAGCTCAGCGGACCCCAGGGAGATTCAATGCAAATAGAAAGACACCAAGACATGAAGTCATCAGATTGACCAATATCTCCATTAAAGAGGCCCTTCTATCAGCTGTAAGGTGAAAGAAACAAGTAACATACAAAGGAAAGCCCATCGGAATAACTCCAGACTTCTCAACTGAAACCCTGCAAGCAAGAAGAGAATAGGGTCCCATTCTCATTCTTCTGAAACAGAATAATGCCCAGCTTAGAGTTCTGTACCCTGCAAAACTAAGTTTCATATATGAAGGAGAAATAAAGGCATTCTGAAATAAACAAAGACTGAGGGAATTCACCAAGACAAGACCAGCTCTCCAAGAAGTACTCAAAACAGAATTACACAAGGATCAGCACAATAAACACTCACGAATGTAAAACCACTCAAAAGTTAAAGATCAAAGGCTAGAATCCACAATGGCTCAAGAGAGAAAACAAAGCAACAAAATGTGACCCAACAGAATGAACAGTAATTCACCCCACTTATCAGTTCTCTCAATAAATGTGAATGGCTTGAACGCCCTTCTCAAGAGACATAGGCTGGCCGAATGGATAAAAAAAAGCAGGCCAAGCTTCTGCTGTCTCCAAGAAACATATCTAACCTGCCAGGATGCATTTAGACTCAAGGTAAAGGGGTGGAAATCAATATTTCAAGCAAATGGAAGCCAAAAGAAGGCTGGTGTGCCAGTTTTGATCTTAGATAACTTAGTTTTTAAATCAAAAAAAGTAATGAAAGACAAAGAGGGTCACTATATAATGGTGCAGGGTATAGTTCAACAAGAAGACATAACAATTCTAAATATGTATGCACCCAACATGGGTGCACCCAGATTCATAAAGCAAACTTTACTTAACTGAAATAATTCGATGAACAACAACACCACTATAGTCGGATATTTCAACACCCCGCTGACAGCACAGGACAGATTCTCCAAACAGAAAATTAACAAAGAAATTATGGACTTAAACAGAACTCTAGAACAAATGGGCTTGACTGACATTTACAGGACATTCTACCCAAAAACCACAGAATATACGTTTTTCTCATCAGCTCACAGGACATTCTCTAAGATTGATCATATTCTAGGACACAAGAATGCCTCAAAAAATTTAAAAAAATAGAAATTATACCATGCATCTTCTCAGATCACAGTGTAATAAAAATAGAAATCAATCCCAGCAGAAACTCTCATCTCTATACAAGGTCACGGAAATTAAACAACTCGCTGCTGAACGATTCCTTCATAAATGACGAAATAAAAATGGAAATCAAAAGATTCTTTGAACAAAATGACAAAGGTGACACAAGTTACCAAAATCTGTGGGACACAGCCAAAGCAGTCCTGAGAGGAAAGTTTATTTCCATAAATGTCTATTTCCAAAAGTCAAAAAGAGCACAAATAGACAGCCTAATGAATCGACTCAAAGAACTGGAAAAAAAAGAACAGACCAACCCCAAACCCAGCAGAAGAAGGGAAATTAATAAGATCAAATCAGAACTAAATGAAATGGACAACAGGGAAACTATATGGAAGATTAATAAAACAAAAAGTTGGTTCTTTGAAAAAATAAACAAAATTGACACACCCCTGGCTAAACTCACGAAAAACAGAAAAGAAAAATCTCTGATAACCTCTATCAGGAACAAAAAAGGAGAAGTTACAACCGATGCTGTGGAGATTCAAGATATAATTTATGAATATTACAAAAACCTTTATGCATACAAACTGGAAAATGTGGAGGAAACGGACAAATTTTTAGAAACACACAACCTCCCTAGGCTCAACCAGGAAGAAATAGAATTCCTGAACAGACCAATATCAAGGACTAAAATTGAAACAGCAATAAAAAACATTCCAAAAAAGAAAAATCC